>NC_037675.1:43728208-44003786 GCF_003255815.1 Theropithecus gelada | reverse complement strand
CGTATGTTTATTGCAGCACTATTCACAATAGCAAAGACTTGGAATCAGCCCAAATGTCCATCAGTGACAGACTGGATTAAGAAAATGTGGCACATATACACCATGGAATACTATGCAGCCATAAAAAAGGATGAGTTTGTGTCCTTTGTAGGGACATGGATGCAGCTGGAAACCATCATTCTTAGCAAACTATCACAAGAACAGAAAATCAAACACCGCATGTTCTCACTCATAGGTGGGAACTGAACAATGAGATCACTTGGACTCAGGAAGGGGAACATCACACACCGGGGCCTATCATGGGGAGGGGAGAGGGGGGAGGGATTGCATTGGGAGTTATACCTGATGTAAATGACGAGTTGATGGGTGCAGCACACCAACATGGCACAAGTATACATATGTAACAAACCTGCACGTTATGCACATGTACCCTACAACTTAAAGTATAATAATAATAAATAAATTTAAAAAAAAAAAAAAAAAAAGAATTTTCCCTAGTCTGAAATTTTCACACTGATTACATTAAATAAGCTTTAGTCAATTAAGCTACAATTTCACACATCTTAATGTTGGTAATTGAAAAAAGTTCTCTACTAATTTAAGAATAATCCATCTACTTTTAATTACTTATGAGTTTATTATTGTTATTATTTGAAAATGGCTTGATATTTACTATTGTTTCTGATTATATCATTTCATTTTTTTTTTTTTTTAAGAATTAGCCTTCACTGTAAGTACAAGAGGAAACTAACAGAAAAGGATATCTGAAAAATAAATGAATAAAAGAGAAAAACCTAAGGAATACATGCATTTATAAAATTACCATTGCCACATTTGCAAACAAGACTGCTTCAGAGAGATTCCCCACTGGTCTGCAACAGTGCCTGCAATTGAAGTTAAATTCCTGAAGATTTATTGATTTATTTATTTTGATGAATAGATTTTGTTTTAAGAATCTATGTGAATATAACTCTTTGAAAAGTTAGACAGATATTTTAAAACTCAGCTTAGCCCTTAGCCTAGCTCTGTCTGATAGGAAGCATATAAGATAACAAGGTCAAGATATAATTTACATTTGTTAAAGTTTTGAATTCTCAGAGATAACAGGAATTACAATTTAAAGATCAACATCAAGATATAGGATCCTACAGGTTATTTCTCTTTGTTTGTTTGTTTGCTTATTTTAATAAAAACTGTCCCAATCTTATCTGAACAAAATTTATTACTGCCATGTATATATAAATGCAAATCATAAATGTAGCCTTTTATATTTTGCTTGTGAGCCCAGTTATCAAGGAACTTGAATCTCCTTCCATTAAGCCAGAAAATGTCTTTCATATAACTTTTTCCTGGATACCCAGATTTATATATAACCTCCAATGTCTTATTATCAGAACATAACATATTGTTCTACATTTTCTTTTATCTTCAGCCATGTAAGTATGAAATCTCCAAAAATCAGTTTCATCTATGCGTAAAGTTTGATATATAGATGTGCAAAGAAAAAAATTATGAACTTTACCAAGGCAGATGTATCTTAAGATATGTTTTCTTTCTGCAGTTACAAAGAAATAAAATGACACTAGGTGCCTATAGTCTAGTATTTTTTAAAATCCAAAATTTTGAAATGATAAATAATTGTCATGCTTTATCAGAGCACTGCCCAACAAGCTTACCAAGGAAATATTCAACTCTCCAAGGGAATAGAGCATTGCCTGGTTAACTACTTGCCAATTAAGGACCAGGCTATTTAAAGTTAGAAATTAAATTGTAGAAAACTAATAAGATGTAAATAATTTTTGTTGAAGGAGGTTTCAGCAATTTTTGTCAAGCAGAATTTATAACGTAAAGGATTATATATTTGTCACACATTATACTATTAAGTAATCTTCTGTATAACTTAGCAATAATATTCCAGCATTACTCCTTTTCGTCAAAAATATGTATTTCCCATCACTTCCTTTGAACTAGTTTTGTTATCCTGCTGATTTCCTTACTAAAATAAAATTTTTACCTCTGCTCATATATGTGTGAAAAAAAGCTGTTTTTAAATGTCAAAAATTATACCTCGATACTGAGGTTATATTAGACAAAATAATTTTAAAGAAAGACCTTGAGGGTCACACAAATCCTCTTGGATGTTTTCTCGACATTTTTCATACGTTTGATTCTTCCACAGGCTATGTGTCATGAACACCATGAATACATGTAATATGTGTATTATGGATATCTGCCACTGAAAATATTTTCTGATCGAACCATTAGGAGTTATATTTTTTGTTTTCTTTATGCAACAAAAGATTTTCACCGTAGACAGTTTTTATCTCTCTCTCTCTCTTATCCTATCTCATCAATCTGTGGGGTCTGAGTCTGGGAATGGGAGGCCAAAATATAAAAAATGAATGATAGATAATTAGGCCCTATTAGAGAAGCACTTCAATTATGAAAGGTATATAATTTAGTCAGTAAAGATAATACTGACATTTTTGTTTATGGAAATGTTTATGGAAAGCAAATTATGCTAATTAGTAGAATTTTTCTAATTCTCAATAATTTATCTTAGGTATTCATTAGAGTATGTAGTTTGAAGATCATCAGTACACTCCATAATCTTTCAGACTAAAAAGAAATTCCAGTTTGAAAACCAGAACTTCATCCCATGCCCAAGGAATCCCAGAAGTCTCCATAATTGTATAAACTAATTGATTTTAATAAATCTCCTGATAGATGAATACATGTTAGATATAGATACATACATACACTGTGACATATAGATAGATATAAATATGATTAAAGATAAAATTATAACTTACAGGTTCTGTTTCTGTGTTTGAACCTTGACAAACAGAGGTTGGTACCAAAAGTGGTGCCAGAAAAACAGAATGGAAAAGCGTTTTCTGAATTAATTCTGGATTTTCTGGAATGCATTAGCTAATCTAATTAGATTTAAAGACACTATTTGCCCTATTTGCAGTAGGAAATAAAACACTTGTTTTTCATAGTAACACACTGAAAAAACATGTTACTAAATTTATCACTTTTTATACTTGTAGTTATTAGAAGTATCCATAGAAGGCAAGGTTTAGATGACCAATATTTGTGAACATAGAATGTTTCATTTAAAATAAGGAGTATAATGGAGTTTGTTGCTTGCTTATAACTGCACTGGAGAAAGTGAGAAGACAATAGTGCAATATTAAATTTATCATATTTTCTTTATTTGAAAGGTAAAACCCTGTAGTACTACAAAATATAAATGTGTGAAGTTGTGTATTTTATGAATATAAATTGTCAACAAAAAGTTTCTATCAAGAATGTCAATAGCAGTACTAAATTATTTTTCTGTAGTCTACATAAAAGAGGTGATTAAAAACAGAAAGTAAAATATTCTAGGCAAGTATATGTCAAGCGGTTATTTAATTGACTGTATTCTTCTGAATTTCGTTTTGGTATTTTTGTCTTCAATATATTTTAGTGATTTTCTTTTCTAATTTTCACTGTTTATGTCATGATTAATTTAATATGTGTAATTTTACATTTCTATTATTAAAATGAACCACACCCTCACACCTACCGGCCAAATTTTGTCATCATCAGACCTCCACAAAATCTAGATTCACTTCTTTCTCTTCTTGTATAGGAAAGAATGAGAATTAAAGAAGCAGCATACGGTGAAGTTGAAAACCGTGCATTAGATTGCCTGAGTTTGAAACTAGTTTCTAATTTCTACGTCATCTAATTTCTCTTTGCTTGAATTTCCTTATCAATTTGAAGATACAAATAAAATTTATCTTGAATTTTATGGAGCACTTGGGACAAAATTGCTTGACATGTAAATGCTAGGCACATATTTGCTGGAATTCATGGCCAGCTGATGTTAAATTTCAGCAGAAATACTCTACAGAATAGTTTATTGCTGTGAACTAAAACAAAAAAAAAAAACAAAAAACAACAACAAAAAAACAAAACAAAAAACAAAACAAAACATTTTATAGATCTATGTCTAAGGTTTAACAATAATCTAGAGACATTAAGTAGAGACATAGAAAAAAATAAAATTCAGAAAATAAAGATAATATTGTATTTTTATTCAGGAATTCTGAGATATCTGGAAAGAGGCATTCATTGTTTATTTTCTACATTTTCTGGCATTTTTAAAGTCTCTGGAAATCCTAACAAGTTAGGATAGAATTCCGAATATTTTGATAAAACAAATTTAAAAATTTTACTTCAAACTACAAAATAGTGGATCAACACACCAACACCACTTTCTACTAGTCCATGAAATACAATTTGTACTATGTATTGTTTCACTTTAGTTGTGTGCTATCCATGAGACATATCATTTAATGCTCATTTCTCTGTTCTGTTACAATATACTTGTTTGGTTTTTCAAGTACTTATAGGAAATGAAATTAAGGCTAAATATTAAAAATCTACTACAAAGACATTGAGATGTATCTTACAAGAAAATTACATGTTCCTTTCTGGAGTAAAAAAAAAAAGCTTGAGGGAAAATAAGCATTAAAACTACACAGATGAATAATTCAAATGATCTTTATGCTTCTAGCTTCTGGATATGTAAGTTACTTTTGAAAATTTATTTCAAATTAATTGAAAGTTACCTAAAACTAGATTACAAGCAAAATAACATTAATTTAGCAAATTAAAGCAATTAGAAAATGTCAATTCCTGTAAAAATGTTGCATTTACAATTCAGAAAATTGTTATTTCCAAAACTACAGTTTTTTCTAGATGATTATAAAAACCAGAATGCATTGCAATATTAAATATTATAACAATAACATTAAATATAAATAGAAAGACATGCAAATTTTATTCATAAGATATAAACTATAAGGTCAGTTGATATTATAATAGATATATGTCTTGCTTTTTTTTTTTTTTTTTTTGTAGAAACCTTCTGTTTTTGGAGAATAGAACTCCTAATGTACAGGACTCCCTAATTTAGTATGTTACAAATATCCTCAGGAATGTAATTACACTCATCTGTTGTCCTGGTCCTATTCCTATCCACTTCATTCCCTCTCTTAAACTAGAATGTAATTACTTGAGAAATCTGCCAATATTGATAACACATAATTTTACAGTATACAAATTAATTCTGACATTTTCCCCTGAAACAGATTTATTTGTAATACAGTAATTTTCAAAATTTGGCCTCCTCTCAAAGTTCCTCCACTGTATGCATATGACTCTGTACTATATTACATGTGAATGAAAATCATATTTAAATTTCTAAAAAATTATAATGATATATTTACAGTTAATGTAACTTGAAATATTTTTAATTTTTTTCTAAACTAGAAAACAATGAGCATTGAAGATTAAATATTTTTTTCCTTTTTACACAAAAATAATGAAAATATATTGCTCCTTTTAATGTACTTAGAAAATATTAAATGCTCTTTAGAAGCATAGGTAGATTCTTACACTGTGCTTTTCAGTAAAAGAAAAACTATCATCAAGTTTACAAACCTTATTACCGTTTCTTTAATTACAATTTCAGCTTTTGATTAAAGTTATGAATATTGTGGAAGATGGGGCATAATGACAACTTTGCAGTTATTAATTATCACACAATTTCCAAATAATTATCTTAAAAATCTTAAATTACTCTGTACTTAAAATTCTTAACATGATAGTTACGTTATAGTGTTTGTTTTTCATTCTTTTATTATTTTTAAAATGGTTGTGATTACATAGTAGGTGTGTATATTATACAGTACATAAGATGTTTTGATAGTCATGCAATGTGAAATAAGCTGATTATGGAGAATAGAGTATCCATCCCTCGAGCATTTATCTTTTTAGTTACAAACAATCCAATTATATTATTCTAAAATGTACAGTTAGGTTATTGTTGACTATAGTTATCCTACTGTGCTAAAAAAATACTAGGTCTTATTTGTTCTATTTTTTTAAAACACATTAACCATCCCCACCTCTGCACCAGTCCTTCACCAGCCTTCTCAGCCTCTGGTATCCATCCTTCTACTCTCTATGTTGATGAGTTCAATTGTTTTAATTCTTAGATCCCACAAATAAGGGAGAATACATAATGTTGGTCTTTCTCTTTCTGGCTTATTTCACTTAACATAATGATCTCCACTTCCATTCATATTGTTGCAAATGACCGGATCTCATTTTTTAAATGGCTGAATAGTACCCCACTGTGTGTATGGGTACTACATTTTCTTTATCCATTCTTCTGTTGGTGGACACTTAGTTGCTTTCAAGTCTTAACTGTCTTAAACAGTGCTGCAACAAACATTAAGAGCACAGATACAATTTCCATATGGTAATTTCTTTTATTTTGGGTGTATACCCAGCAGTGGGATTGCTGGATCATGCAGTAGATCACTGTTTAGCTTTTTGAGGAACCTCCAAACCGTTCTCCATAGTGGTGGTACTAACTTAAATTCCCACCAACAGTGTACAAGGGTTTCCTTTTCTCCAAATTCTCTCCAGCATTTGTTATTGCCTGTCTTTTGAATAAAAGCCATTTTAACTATGGTGAAATATCTCATTGTAGTTTTGAATTGCATTTCTCTAATGATCAGTGATATTAAGCACCTTTTCCTATGCCTGTTTGACATTTATATGTCTTCTTTTGAGAAATGTCTACTCCAATATTTTGCCCATTTTTTAAATTGGGTTATTAGATTCTTTTTCCTACTGCTTCTTTTGAGCTCCTTATATATTCTGGTTATTTATCCCTTGTCAAAGGGGTAGTTTGAAAATATTTTCTGCCTTTCTGTGGGTTGTATTTTCATTTCGTTGATTGTATCCTTTGCCGTGTGGAATCTTTTTAACTTAATGTGATTCCATTTGTCCATTTTTGCTTTGGTTACTTGTGCTTGCAGGGTATCATTCAAAAAGTCTTTGCTCAGATCAGCATCCTGGAAACTTTCCTCAATGTTTTCATGTAGTTTTTTCATAGTTTGAGGTTTTAGATTTGAGTCTTTAATCCATTTTAATTTTATTTTTGCATATGGCAAGAGATAAAAGTCTAGTTTCATACTTTGGCATGTAGATGTCCAGTTTTCCCAGCACAGTTTAAAGAAGAGACTGTCTTTTCTCTAGTTTATCTTCTTGAAACCTTTGTCAAAAATGAGGTCACTGTAGGGGTATACATTTGTTTTTAGGTTCTCTATTCTGTTCCATTTGTCTATATGTCTGCTTTTATGCCATTGCCTGGCTGTTTTGGTTACTATAGCTCTACAGTATAACTTGAAGTCAGGTAATATTATTCCTCCAGTTTTGTTCTTCTTGTGTAGGATAGCTTTGGCTATCCTGGGTCTTCTGTGGTTCCATTACATTTTAAGATTTTTTTTTTTTTTTTTTCTGTTTCTGTGAAGAATGTCATTGGTATTTTGATATGAATTGCATTGAATATGTAGATTGCTTTGGGTAGTATGGAAATTTTAACAACATTGATCCTTCCAATCCATTAACATAGAATATTTTTTCCATTTTTTGGTGTCAAGAGCACTTTGACCCTCAGTGACGAGGTTTGTGGGCACTCAAATTCAGACCACTGGTATCTGTGATTTTCTTCTAGCCAGCACTGGTTTAAATGTTCCCTGTCAGTGAGCCTCAGCTGAGTTTGGTCTGTTTTTCCTTTCTTCTCTAACAGAATAGCCCTTAGTTTATTTCCTGACAATTGCTGTGTTCTTTCTCTCCTGGTTTCCAGAGAAGCCTTCCGGACCGCATTGCAGCTGTTGAGGGCAGGCAAGGAATGGCGTTAGCGGTTCTGAATATTTTTTTCTATCTCTTCTGTGTCTCAGCAATATGAAGTTAAAATGGAACTGTGAGTGCTCACCTGAGTTTTGGTTCTTATGAAGGTGTTTTTCTGTGTAGATCATTGTTAACTTGTCGTCCTTGCAGGCAGGGGGTGGGGGGCACAATGGGGGAACTTTCTCTTCCGACATCTTGTTCCTTCTCCTCCTATGTCAGTGTGTGCTTTTCACAACAATCCCTCATAAGTTCTAATTTTTGGTTTTCCTTTATATGCTTGAATTTGCAATGTTAGAGATGTAATTGATATGCCAAAATTTACAATGACAGATTTGCCACAAAAATATTCGTATATTAAATACCAACATCTTAATAATTTAAATTAAGCCCCAAAAGTATATATATATATAATATATATAAAAGGATATATATGGATATATATAAAAGGAGATATATATATATATATATATATTTTTTTTTTTTTTTTTTGGGGGGACAGTCTAGCTCTTGTTGCCCAGGCTGGAGTGCAGTGGTGTGATCTCAGCTCACTGCAACGTCCGCCTCCTGGGTTTAAGTTATTCTCCTGCCTCAGCCTCCTGAGTAGCTGGCATTACAGGTGCCCACAACCACGCCCAGCTAATCTGGGTACTTTTATTAGAGACGGGGTTTCACCATGTTGGCCAGTCTGGTCTGGAACTTCTGACCTCAGATGATACACCTGCCTCGCCTCCCAAAGTGCTGAGATTACAGGTGTGAGCCACTTCACCAGGCCTAATCTGTTTTTAATATGTAATTTAAAATAATGCTAATATAGACACTCTAGAAGCATTTAATAATCTCTTTAAAATGTAGTCTAAATAAAGGGAAATTTTTCATTTTTAAGAATAATTAAATAAATTATAAATGTATCAATTATCACTGACAAGGGTAGAAAAAAACATGGACCATTGTTCTAGTGTTTCTTACACATTTTATTTTTTAGCAGGAAGTAGGGGTATTCAAAATAAAATGAATAGTAATATCTAATTAATATTTACAGAAATAATCATAACAATGGTATTTTAAATTTATTGGACACTTTCAATCTACCTAAGTCTAGGCTAAACATTTTGAATGGATTATCTGTTATTTTTTCTACACCATAGGCAGTAAATCTTTAGTATTATGCTGATTTTATAGATTAGAAAATTGAGGCTTAATCATTCTAAATGACCTAACAAGCTGAGGACTTCGAGTTTGGAATGAGGCAGTATAAAAGAGCTTACTTGAAAAATTACTGTACATTTGTTTTGTCAAGGCAGGTAAATTAAATTTGGACCTTATATGTAGAATAAAGATAAGTAACCAGTTTTGTAGGCAAACATGTGAATGTGGTTCTATTTACACTGGGATTTATTTATTCTACAATATCCCAATCTTGTTTTCAAGACCTGCCATGATTTTGTAAAACCAACTTGGAAATAATATTCTTTCTCTGTTCATTTTATGTATTAACTGATTTGCAGCATAGAGTCATTAAATCATGTATAAGTATTTACTGTATACTTTAAATGAAATACTGGGAGAAAATCCCTTCCTCTGTGAGAGCATTATGCTACTTGAAGTGGGCTAGATGAAGTGGTACTAATTAAACATCTGGCATTCAACCTCGCTTAACCCTTTCCTTTATCCAAACAACATTTTGTAAAGGGAATTGAATACTTTAAAAGACTGATGAGTAAAAGAAACACCCCAAAACTTGAACATTTCAGTATAATGCAACTTTACTATAAACTTAAAGTTATCATCATTAATCAGGTTAATTTGCAAGGTTTTACTCTTTCTCATGCAAAAATAAAAATACAGTTCAAATACAGCAATAAATCATTAAACTGATATTGCCTTTGTAAGAAGCAAACATTATTTATAAAACAATAAATTATGGAATCCATAATATTAAAAATAGTACCCTATGAGTTTACGTATCCATATATATGTGCATATATTTAGCATATGCACATGACTGGCAGAGATACTATAAACTATTTAACCACTGAGTATTATGACCAAAAAATGCATGACTATGATGGAGCACATGAAAAGATGTTCATAGATGGTGACAAAATTGTTTTATATAGAATCATTATCTCTAGAATAATGACATGGCGCTGAAAATTAAGTTTCCCTTGGCTTTATTTTCTGGTGTGGGATTTTAAATTAGCTAATTAATGAGATCTCTTAATGATGAGTTCTGAACCAAATGAATATAGACAAAGGAGGCCAGAATAGGGGATTAAACACAGAGATGCACATGTTCTATCTTTGTATGAAAGAGCATAAGGCATCCCACTGGCCTTTATCCTATATGGCACAGAATTTGAAAAGTCAAGAGTAGAGTGTATTTCAGTGCTCAGTGGCCCCTAGGCAGTATATTTTTGTGTAGGGCAAATTGCAGAGTCATATGCAGCTGCCTGTTTTGTCCCAAGGCCAACATGGGCTTCCTACTACTCCCTAACTCTTGATAAACTTCTAGTACTAAGTTCTACTACTAAACCTGTCACAAAGAGGAGAGTTAGGAAAATCCAAGCTTTTCCTATAGTATGAAGAAGTCAGTCTCACTGATAGCAATAGTGGGAATAATAACAAATGTTGATTTCAGAAAGCAGGCCCCTATGAATTCAATGCAGAAAGAATCTGAACCCAAGATGCCAATGTGTTTCAGGGTCACCCCACATAAGCACTCTTTCAATTATGGAAGAAAAAAATTAGGATGTAGAGAAAAATCAAAGTAGGTAATAATTTTCTAATATTTCCCCTAAAGAGGGATGCAACTAATCATCCCACTCTGGAAAGAAAAATTTTAAAAAAAGATGCATAAGCATTTATCTTCCTGGTACAAAGGCACACAGATATGGAAAATTAGTTAAGATTTGCTCAAACAAGAACATATTTTAAGTAAATAATATGTCCTTTAATTAAAGAGCAAAATCATTATCAGTGACAAATACAGATATTAGTTTTAGCAGTTAAAAAAAAATACACAATGCAGCAACATCTCTTTAAGTTCATCTTTATTGGCAAAATAATTTTACTAGAAGGAGAATGATCTTTCATTGGTACCCTTGACAATCATAAATTGTTTCTAAAAATTCATTACAAAATGCAAACCTATCATTCTGGTATTCACTCAATAGATGTTTATTGTGCACAAATGCTGTGCTTTGTGCTAAACTCAGGCAATTCATAGATGTAATTTACAGTCATTGTCTTCAAAGAGCTTATATTTGAAGATGAGAAGACAGACACATTGGTAATTACCAGAGGATATCTTACCTGCTTTGATGGAAGTAAATCAAAGTGTATGGGGTAACGTAAGTAGAGCTCCCAACAGAGACGTGGTAGTTCAGGTGGGTTTCCAGAAGATATGATAGCTATGATGAATTGTGAAGAGTAAATAGAAATTAGCCAGGCAAGGTAAAAAGATTTACACAACAAGCTAGCATGAATACATGCACCTTGAGACAGCAGAGGGCCTGATAATATAAAAACATGTATTTCTGGATACTTCAAGGTAAAGTGGGAAAGGGGCAGTGATCAGGGATAAAGGTCAAGAGAGTGGAGTAGGATTATTAAGGTTCATCAGTTTTCTATTGCTGCTGTAAAAAGTTATCCCAAATTTCACAGTGTAAACAACACAAATTTATTATCTCACAGTTCAGTAGGTCAGAAGTCTGGATTGGCTTGATTGGCTTCTCTCTTCTGGGTTTCATAAGGCCATCACTAAGGTTTTAGTCGTCTGGGCGCTTATCAAGAAGCTCTGGGAGGAATCTGCTTCTAAGCTCATACTGGCTTCTTGGCAGAATCCAGTTTATTGTGGTTGTAGGACGGAGGTCCTATTTCTTTCCAGTTTTTTTTGTTTTGTTTTGATTTGTTTTTCTATATTGTTGCGGCATTCCTTCTCCCACTTTCCATGAATCTTCCTTCAGCAAGGGATGATTGAGTTCCTCTCATGCTTTGAGTCTCTCTGCTCAGACTTTCTCTGCTACCAAATCTCTATGACTGACTCTTCATCTATAGCTCTCCTCTGATTTCCTCTTCATTTTTAAGGGTGTGTGTGATTACATTGGGCTCACCATAATAAGCCAGGATAATTTCTCTATTTTAAGGGCTGTTGAATGGTAATCTAGTCGCTCCCCACCAAATGCTACTTGAAGTGGGCTAGATGAAGTGGTGCTAATTAGTGTTTAGTTAAAAAAACAAGATCTTAAGAGGATATCTTTGAATTGTTACTGTGACAGAGTTTTTATGTGAATTTTTTAAAAATCAACTTTTCATTTTGAAGCAAAATTGTTTGAGGAAACAATTCTATGCATAGATGTGACAGAATTATTATACATTTTAGAAAGACCACACTAATAGTAGTGTATAGCTTGAAATATTAGATTCGGGGAATCTGGATGGCTTCAGAGAGGGAAATTAAAATGTTCATTTAATAATTAAATTTAGAGATAAGTAAACAATATGGGCAATAAGACAGTAATAGTGAGGAAGTTTCAGAGGTGATAGATTTGAATGGCACTAAGGAAGTAAAATCTGTTATACTTTACTCTTGACTGGCTATAAGAATAAATAGACTCAAGGATGACTACCATCTCTGGTTTATGCAACTAGATCAATAGGACTGACATTTAACAAAGGAAGAATATATTCAGAAGAAGAACAGACTTGAGTAAGTAAGTATTGCATCAGGTTTAGTGAAAACTGTTGTTTAGAAATGTTGATTTTTGTGGGATAAGTAAGCTTCTAATCAGTTATTAAATACAATTAGGTTTGAACACAGACAGTAAATTTAGCTGGCTTGGAGATAGTTGAACAATCATCGATTGGTACTTCAGAAGAAGTACATCCGTTAAGAATATAATTTAAAATTACAATTTTCTGAAACATTAGCAGTGGGAAAAGAGGAAATGAGTCAGAGGAAGAATGGACATAACAGAGAACAGGAGATTAAAAACAGGAGAGTCGTCAATACAGTATGGTATAGTTTGGGGATATAGGAAATACTAGTCATTATATTTATGTTAACATACAAAATGATCAAGAATAATTTAAAACATACATGTTGAAAATAGAGCATTTAATCCTCTATTTGTGTTGATAGGAACATATATGTTATATAAACATATATGTACATAAATCCACAAGATACTTAACTCTGTATGTTGAGTGCTTTTCATTTTCCTTATTTGTTTCCATTTAAAACAAAACATAAGCACTTGCATTATTTTCAAAATGTTGCAAAACAAAGGGGATATATGCATGTTCCAATGATACAATTCTCTATAGAAGGTACTCCATATTTAAAGAATGTTTGATAACATGAGACATGTTCATGAGCTATACTTGTAAACACTATAGGTACAAGATTATTTAGAGTATAGTATGAACTCTGTGAGACACATACAGCGAAATGATAAACATCAAAATGTTTTAAAATTTATATTATTAATTTTCATTCTTAAAATGTATTATTGTAAAAAATAAAAATAATCACTATTTTTTCCCAAAAGTGAGGAAAAATGTTTTTAATAAAAGGTAATATGTGAAAAGAGAGAAATTGGTGGTATAAGGATCCTGACAAAATAGGAGGAGATGGGATTCAGACGACAACTGCAGTTATTGCCATTCCACAGCAGTAACATCTGCTCTACTAAAACTGGAAGGAAAGCTATAAGGATGATTGATGATGCTGATAAGTTTGTAGGTGGAAGGCCTGGAAGCCATTATGTTCTCTATTAAGTAGGACTCAAGATATTCTGCTGAGTGTAGTGGGGAAAGTGGCCAGGGCAAGGGCTTTAAGAATATACCATAATGCTTAGAAATAGCTATTATGTGAGCTGGGTGAAATAAGTGATTAGAGAAAGAGCACTAATTGTCCACTTAGAGTTTTATAAGATATCAAGAACCATTATAAAGTGATAGTAATTAAGATAGTTTGAAAATGGTATAAAAATAAAGCCAAAGAGTGGTACATACATAAAAGAGAAACCAGAAGTAAATCCGGACACATAAACACCGTACATGAAAGAGGTGTCACTGTAAAATCCTTTGATAAATATTATTTGGACAAGTAGTTACCTATAGTTTGAAAATAAAATTGTGTCAATTCCAGAGATATTAAAGATTTAACCTTGAGAGAAAAACTGTAAAGAATTTTTAAGTTACTATAGAAGAATATCTTCCTAATTTTCAATAGATAATGATTTATTAATTTAATTGAAGTGCAGCTAAAAAATGTAGAAATAATAGAGTCTTACTCAACAGAAATCTAACTTAAGTCCTACTTAAGCAGAATAAAAATTTCAAGCATTTAGTATGTCTTGACTATCATTTAGGCCTATGTAATAAAGTGGAGAATATTTACAATCACAGCAGAACGCCCCCTTGGGCTCCTTGATTACCAATTTTTGCTAACCAGTCTGACTAGCAATTTTTTTTCTTATCTCAGTCACTCTCAACTAGTTTGTTGTTTCTTTGGAATTAAGGTAAATGGAACTGTAGATTATGTGACCATTTGTGTTTGGCTTATTTTGTAGCAGCAGCTTATTTATTTTTTTTATCTCTGCCTAATACCACATTGTACAAACACATCACATTCTCTTGAACATTTTTCTGCAAGTTTTGGTGAAGAAAAATTTCTACTTTTCTTGAGTAAATAACTGGAAATAGAATTACTGAGTCAATGAGTAAATTTCTGTATGTTTACTAGATAATATTAAACAATGTTCCAAAGTGTATAAAAAGTTAACATACCACTGACAATATAAGAAAGATTCTTGCCAAAACCTGGTATTATTTGCTTTACATTTTAGCCTTTCTGGTTAGCTTATAACTGTTTTCATTTGCTTTAAATTGGCATTTATCTTACAGCATTGTTGACTTGAGCATTATAGGATTATTTGATACGCTTTTTGCTATGTATTTTTATAAGACCTATGCCAACTATTTTTATATGGATTTGTTTGTGTTCTTTATATAATAAGATACAAGATTCTTAAATGATATGCATATTGAAAATATGTAGATTGTCTTTTTATTTTCTTAGCAGTGCTGTCCATTTCCCCAGTAGATCTTTTAACAATTTATCATGGTTATTGATCCCTGTCTGATAAGTTCTAAATTAGGATAATTGCTAAATGTCCTTCTGTTGACTCTTTTATTAAATGTAATGTATATTTTTTGTCATCCTTATGTCACTAATTTTGGGGCATTGAATATTAACTGCTTCACTGAACATATTTTATGTGTGGTAATTCTTCTCAAGTTGTGTTGAGCTTTTTCCAGGATGTGAAGAACAGTTATAATTTCCATGGCATCCTTTCAATGTCTTCTCATGGCATAGAGTGAGTCAAAGTTTAAGTTTTTATTTCTGTTATGAATTTTATGAGAGGTATATATCTTTGCTTCTTGCTTATTTGTTGATAAGAAATCTTATCCTATTTAGCTTCGATTAATAGCAATTTGCTAGATATTTTTATGGTCATTCAAATATACATATATATATATTCTAAATAGTTACTTATAGGAAAAGAATGTTATTTTTAGTAGTTCATACCGTTAGATTTCTTTTCATACTTCATGTATAACCTGCAATCTAAATATTCCACTGGAAATGCAGTGCAGTGTTATGCATGTTCAGCCTAACTGACACACTAATGACTGGAGTTAGTTTTCAATATATGCAAAGATTAATGGCTGCCATTGGCACTCAGAAGTGACATACCATCAACAAATACAAAACAAATATGACAAGTCTCTACCCCAGGCATTACCTGACAGGAGGAAGAGAGAGTAATATTCATTAAAAGATCACATACTTATGCAAGGCATTATTAGAAGTCTTTTGATATTCATCAACTAATTCTGCTCCTTGCAAGAAAAATGTCAGACATGCTTTCTAGTCATTTTATATAAAAAGAGAAAAAATGAATCATAGTAAGTAAATCCCACTAAGGTACATAAATATTTGGTAGTAAAGCTAGAGATGAGTGGGCTAATAATTCAAGATTCTTCTTAGCCTTGGTTTCAACAAGCTTAACTTGGAGACCCACTTGTGAGTGAGATACTTATCATAGGTGATGCAACTGAAATCTTTCTGGAAGATCAAGGAGAGTAGACATTAAAATCTAATATACTATCCAGTGTATCTGTACCAGAAGTCTGAACTTTCCCATTATCATATGTAAGCTGTAATTTTAATGGTGCCTTAAAGGGAGATACAAGAGATGCTCTACTTTTGCCACATCAGCTCATTTTGCCACATTAAAAGTTGAGAAGAACAAGAGACTCTGGCACTATTTCAAACCTGCCCTTCCTCAGTGCTTCTGGAAAGAATCACATAGTTTCTTATCTACCCACCTGAGGTCTCATTAGGCTATTCAGGATATCCAGTCCAAAAATGCTTTAAAAGTAAACCTAAAAATACAGATGGCACCTAACTAAATGATTAGTTTTCAGAAACATCCATCATGGGGTGGTACATGTAGATTTTGACATTTGCTGCTATTAATATTTTAATATAACAAGTGTGAGAAGCTAAAAGGAAAGCCATTTTTAAATATTTTTTTTATATTCTTCATGTTTGCTAATTTGCATTACTTGTTTCTTATTACCAGAATTATAAGAATTAGAGGTTTTTTGTGTTTATATTCAGGGATGGCCTAGGAGCTATCACTAACATAATGTTTCCAAATGTTTACATAACTAAAAACCTCTAGACAGTGGTTTTGCTTGTATCCTTCCAAATTTTGCTAGGCTGCACTCTTAATCTAGTAATTAAAATGTGATCTTTAGGAAAACTTATTTTATAACTGATGACAATTACTGTACTAAAAGCTCAAAATACAAGCTATACAAGATATATATATATATATCTCCACACTAATATATACTAGTATTATATATAATACATATTATATATATTTATTGGTAGTTATATATGTATGTACATATATATACATATACACATATATACATATATATGCATATATATGTATCATTCAGTGGTGGTGTAGCATAATGATAATTTATACATCCTCTGTACTTAAGAACTATGGTCTCTCCTGGAACTTCTCATTTTTAAAGCTATTATCAATGTGAGTCATTTTATTCTTTATGAACCCTCTTTCAAAACAGAAGGTTCCCAGATTCCCAGGAAGGACATTGAACATTAACCAATCACTGCAAAACAAAACAAAACAAAACAAAACAATAGTAACAACAATAATACAAATGAGATCTGTTTACTTCTTCTCACCTCCTTCCTATCTCTCCTAACAGACGAGAAATCCTAATATCATGGTCACCACCTTAATATGCAGTGATGTGGTGGGGACAATGAATGTTAAAAGTTCATATAAATATATTTGTCTTTCAGTTGTCTTTTATCTAAATGGCTTTTGTTTTTTTTTTTTTGTTTTTTTTTTTGTTTGTTTTTTTTTTTTTTTCTGAATGGCTTTTGTTCTTTCTCCTTTTCACCCGTCCTTCCTCCCCATCTGCCCACTTATGAGTTGGTCTTCAACATTTCACAATGTTACTCCAGGTCATGCTGTGATTTAAATTGTGATCATGAGGAGTGTATGGTGCCACTTGACTGTGCCCAAGTTGTCTGGACTAATTCAGCATATAGTACTGGTGTACCAGTCACTGAAGCACCTTTTGTTGTTCTTAGCCTTTGTGTGTAGAGATCTTACAGGAAAATAATTGGTCAACATGTTTGGGGAGATTTTTAATAGAAAACAATCACTTCAAACTTTTTCAGATTTTCTTCCTCAAGTTCACAAATGGATGCCTCTGTTGGCCAAAAAATACCCATATGCTTGCTTTTCTGGAAAATCTAAAAAATGTGTTTTTAAAAATTTGCTGTTATATTGGATTTCAATCTAGATTAGGCTTGAAATTGGCAATGAATATGCCAATGTGCAATACATTTTGTAGTATGCAGGACAAGACACAGATATCCCTGTGCACCTTTATTAAATATGATGCAAATTCTACTAAGTCTTATCATATTAATATAATCTCAGAACAGATAAACAAGGCATAGCACTTGGTAGCAAAATTATGTGCTTATTTACCCCATTACAAAATGAATTCCAGATCATGTAGTGAAGCATGATGAAAATAATGCCTGTGTCATGTGGTGGGTTTCGCACGCTAAAAGTGTGTATTCAACTACCGTGGGTATTTTTAATGAATGGGTAATGAAGTTCTTATACATGCCTATATCATCTTCTCCAATAAATAGGGAAAATAAAAGTCTCTGTGAAAATATAATTTTTAAAGCAAGGAAGAAACAGAAAAGTGAAAAAACACAATGTTTTGAACATGTTATAGGTGTAAGAATACAGTTAAAATAAGAGCTTTAAGGAAAAAAGAATGCTTTGTGGTTAAAATAGCAAGAATTTCAATGTAAATAAATAACTAAGAATGACCCCATGGTAGAATTAGAAGTCAGAAAGAATTTCTGTAGGTACTTATTTAGTCTTTGAGACTAGTCATTTTTATCTCACATCACTCGTCTAAGTCTAGCAGTACCAAAATATTTTTTACATAATGTCCATGTTTAAACAGAGCTAAATTTACTGATTTTAAAGATTAGGAAAAGAAAGAGTGGTAATTTTTCTAATTATTTCAGGTCATGGTGGAGTACTCATGATTAGAGAAATTTAAAGGAGAAAAAAGAGAATATATTGAGTGAAAATTTTGAAGAAATTCCCAGAAGAGGATGAGAATTAGGCAATCAGTGGCATCCATTGAACTGCACAGAAACAAAACCAACAATAAACGTAATTATAGAAATTGTCTTTTTTTTTTCTTTTTTTTTTTTTTTTCTTGCACTGTCACCCAGGCTGGAGTGCAGTGGCATGATCTTGGCTCACTGCAACCTCCGCCTTCCTGGTTCAAGTGATTCTCCTGCCTCAGCCTCCCAAGTAGCTGGGATTACAGGCACCCACCACCATGCCCGGCTAATTTTTTGTATTTTTAGTAGAGATGGGGTTTCACTATGTTGGCCAGGCTGGTCTCCAACGCCTGACCTCATGATCCACCCGCCTCGGCCTCCCAAAATGTTAGGATTATAGGTGTGAGCCACTGCGCCTGGCTGGAATTTTCTTTTACTGCAACAACTACACTCATGTGTAAATAAAATGTAAATATATTTGAAATATACATATAAGGGACACATTTTCAATAAACATATGAGTGATTTTAACCTCTAGGCTTTTATAACGTGTTAAACAGTATTTTATTTCCTAAATCATTCATGTAGCTGGAGACTAGTAAGATTCCCACCCTGGTGAAGGTAGCCAGTTGTTCTAGCACTGGCATCAGTTCAGTTTTAAAAATGAATTACCAGTTTGCTTCCCAGTTACAATTATACCTTTATTGTATAACTCATATCAAAATTTTATTGGGCCTGATGGAGATAAGTGGGGGAAGGGTCAGAGGAAGATTATAATTCATATATGGTTTTGATTCCTCCAGACATTAAGATTGCTACAGAAACTACCACTTTAATCAGAATTATCTTGAACTAATTAGCACTCAACTTAAAATGAAGTAAAAAGTAACTTTTTTTTTTCAAAATTAATACTCAATTAAGATCCAACCCAGAACTATGAGCTGACTCTCTTGGGACTGACTTATTTTTCCATTTTTGAAAGTGATCTAAAAAGAAGAATGAGATTACTTATTGGATTTAAAGATGATCAATTCTAGAGACTTAGGAAGGCAACAACGAGAAAAAAAAAAAAGTCTACTTGAAATAAAGAGAAAGATTCTAGCACTGATGTTTTATCAATGAGATTTTTTTAGGTTCTCAAATTTCTTCCCTATTTTTTGTCCCACATCTGTGTTATCTGGGAAGAAAGCTCATTCTTCTTCATCTCATTGGCATCCCTCACAATTACAAACCAAATGAGATCTATGCCAAAGGAGGACACCTCAATTCATGCTGACCCGGAGCAACAATTAAAAATCCAAAGTTGCTGGCATCCCCCATACGCTGCCATCCTCTACACCTTGCTTCTACTCTTGTTTAATTTCTGACTGAACCTGAGTTTGTTGCCTTGGGTTGTAATTTTGCTATCTACTATGTGAAACAAAAGCTTTATGTCACATCTATTGTTACCTGTGTGTAATTACTCAACATCTATAAATTAAATTCGTAGATGAAGACAGGGTCAAGGGGTACCTAGCAGCTAGCAGAGAATGTTAGATGCCCCAAAAAGTTACTGCACCAAATAATTGCAATGAGGTAGGATGGATGGATGGATGGATGGATGGATGGATGGATGGATGGATAGATGGATGGAAGAATGAATGGAAGTAACAGAGGGAAGATGCATCTCCTTATACAAAGGAACGAAGAGATTTCATAGGGCTTTTACTGGGAAGTAGATAGTAGAAACTATAAAAATTATGATTAAACAAGGCCAAATTGATTATGTTCTTAATTTATAATTTAATTTAAGGTTTTTTTAGTTCATATCATAAAAACCTCTTACAGTATTTAAATATTGTTGTGTGATATGTTTTTCAGAACTTACCTTTTAGCCTATTTATTAGTGCAATGTTTTCACAGACATAATTTAGGCAACTTAAGCATTGTTATCATTGAAAACTGTTTATAGTTAGAAATATCCATTTTAATTCACAACTGATTTTTGTTAATTTTAGCAGGTCAGCTAGCAGAATAGGATGAGACTAGAATAATGATAGGAAAAGAAAAAAAGTTAAGTAGAATACTTTAACAAATATACATACACACATATAAATATATATGTATTATATAATTTCAGATGTTTACATATAACTATAAATGTAAGTACAATTCTGAGTTTATAAAATGTGAGTGTTGCCGCCTCTTCGCAAAGCAACCACACTGAAAACATATAGAAAATAGAAAAATCATGTTGTCAAAACTAATAAAGTTAGATTTTCAGCTATTATACTTTATGTTGTTTTCAATATTGTTTCTGTATTTTTATTTGTTTATTTTTTCATCTAGGTAACTTCCAGAGCCTTCAGCATTTTGTTCCTAAAATATTACTGAAGGCAACAACACATCCAAAAAATGCTTTTGGGAGGCCTGGTAGTTCATCTTTCTGTTTTGTGTTTTGGGAAGGAGAAATGCTCACCAGGATAATTTTTAAGGGTAATATAAAATCTTTGTCCTTTGTGATTTTCTTCCATTACTCGCTCATAGATACTAGTAAGTATATGGTAGGCTAAATCCAGTGGTCTTAATTGCCCCTTTTATCATCGCCCCCACAAAAAACTAGTAAAAGAATTTATGAGGGCATTATGTACTTCAGCATTTTAAAACAGATAAAACTGAAAGAAGAAGAAGAGGAGGAGGAGGAGGAGGAGGAAGAAAAGCAGCAAAAACATGTTTCCCAACCTTACACATATTTGTGTGTGACAAAACTGACTTTTAACTTTTTTTGACATCACAGAAACTATAACCACTGAATTTAGTTTGACAGTTGATTTTCCCCAGGCATTCCACTTTTGCTTTCATCATATAGCATAAAGAAATGACAGTATAAATAAACCACAGCATTCAGCAACAAGTAAATGAAAAAAAAAAACTTGTGATAAAAATTTAAACAGAAACTGTCAAACAATTATTTGCAGTTATATTTTTCTCAGTTTGACATGAACTGAAGTGTAAAAATATTTTTTCCCATTAATTTTGACTTCACGTTTGCCATGACGGCAGTTCTGATTTTGAAATCTAAATGAATATGGCTCCTTTGTTTTCAACTTTAAATCTCTTAGATGAGAGAGTGATAGAGATAGAGAGAGATAGACAGAGGTAGAGATAGAGAGATGATGCAGATAGAGATAGAGACAGAGACAGAGATAGGGAATTGGTAAAGGTAGAGGGAGACCTTTCCCTGCAAAAGGATCTTTGACAACTCACATAAATGACTGACATTACATGGCTCTACATTTTATTATTTTAGTGAAGAAGATAATTCTGGAAAATACAAATTTTGGAAATGATTTTTGACGTTGTGGAATTCTATCTTTTCACTTTAATGCAAACAGTGAAGGAAAAGTGAATTGGAATAAAAAAAATGATTTCTCTAAGACTGTGAAGATGTTAAAACTAGTATTACATTAATATCAGAGAATTCCTAGCAGTCCATGTCAAATAACACATATCATTTGCACGTATTTTACCAAGCAATGGAAAAATGGAGGTGCTTAGATCAATTTATTGGTCAATTAATTGTTATTCAATTATTAAATAGTGAAAACAAATCAATTTGCATTAAAATTATCTTTACAGATTTTACATATAGCTGATGTCAATGTTAGAAATATCGTTAAATGTTAAACATCTCAAACATCTATAAATGACCAATGTAATTTAGGATGAATAAATATAACACTTTTAAAATATGAATCTTAATGAAATAAAAATATACATATATAGATATTCAACTATATACTTTAATTTTTCCTTTGGATTATTGTATAGCTCCTTTGCAATTATGTTTTACATTTCTTCCTACACATGTATTTTTTTTAAAGGTACTCAGAATATGCCTATGTGCTTACTTGAGTGTAGACCTACTCAAACTAAGTGGATTACACCATATTTTACTGTATAACTGAGAGAGAAAACACTAAATTTTCTTAGATGAAATCTAGTAGAGAGACAATGAAAGGTGATGTGAAAAGAGAGAAAAAAGAGAGAAGCCAGTAGGAAGAAGAGCATTTGAAACATAATGTGGAATAGCATAAAAAGTTAAATTATTGAAGACAAAATACACAGAAATTTTAAAGCGTGAGAGGTGAGTTAAAAGCTAGGCTTGAAATAGTAAAAATCTTTAAAGAATAAATGAAGCTTGCAACATGTTCACCACAAAATTATCTCTCATGGGGATCACTGGAGTGTCAAATAGATAAATAAAATAGTTAGAATGCCAGTTAAGAAGTAATTTTTTAACTGGCTCTTTTTAACACATTCCCCCTTTAAGCTTCCTTGCTTCTTTGTCCTTATGTTTCCAATTTTGTCTGGAAATTTCATCATTATCATTTCAATTGCTTTCTCTAATATTTTTTACCTTTCTAAATGGAATGGTATTTGCAGTAACATATCATTTTTAAATTATAGTACAAAACATGGGTTTGTTAGAATCTTACACTGACTTTATACTTGTTTACTGTGTGTTATACACAGAAATCCATTTTGATTATAGAAAATACTAACACTTATTTACCTAGAGAACACACAGACAATAATTAATGAATATATTAACATATAAATTAACATCAAAATGCTTTTAGCAATATTTCTTTTAAAAATAATTATTAGAATTCTTTAAAATTTAAATAATTGTTGTTAGAAATCAGATGATTTTCTTTTCCTTACTCTACAATCTACTGTAAGGTAAATATTAAATATTAATGAAAAGACATAGAGACTATAAATAGAAAGGGTGGTTAAAATTACAAGTGTTTTAAACTCTCTATGATGTACAATTTATATTGTGTAGTTCTTTATCTAAATATTATTTTATGCTAACATTTCATATAATTTGATTTTGAACACCAAACCAGTAAATTATGCTATATTTGGTAAAATCCTCAATTTTTCTACATTAAACATATACTTTCATAATTCTGATCAATTTTCTTCTGAAAGTCAAGTACAGTATGTAAGGTGATAGTGAATTTATGAATGTTACTCAAGTTTAGTTATTATTGGGCTATGTCAAGATTTTACTTTACGTTAAGCACCAAACTTACACATTTTCAAACCTTCTCGTATGTCTAATCTAACCTTGATCTTTCTATAAATGTTCTTGTGGTTTAATCACTGATAAGAAAACTGCTCCGACAAGAACATCTGGAAATTTCCAACAGTATACATTTAAAGGGAATTTAAGTTACACAAATTTAAACTTTTTGATCTCATGAAGTATTTTGAAAATAAATTGGGAGAAACTGCCTTTCTCCTTGACATTTTCTCTCTGTATTTGCTTTACATTTTGTTGTACCTCTTTGTTTCCCTTTTTCATTTTTCTATCCACCTTCTTTTAATTTTCATGCACAATCTTTCAGTTCTCTCTAAAAATCAGAAAGAAAAAATCTGCCAAATCACAAAACTGTGTTATCTTATTTAATTATTTCTGTAGTATTTCTTAGGTAGGAGCAACATTGAAGGAATGGAGTCAGCAATAGTTTGCTGTTAAATGGAGTCAGCAATTTTACTGCTGTTAAAATCTCTACATTTTAAAATAACTTAGAGTATAATTGGATTGTTTTTAACTCAAAGGATAAATACTTGAAGGGATGTATACTTCATGCTCCATGATGTGCTTATTTCACATTGAATACCTGTATCAAAACATATCATGTACCTCATAAATATATACACCTACTATATACCCACAAATATTAAAAATTTTAAAATCTCATTATTCAACATAAATTTGAACTTACTCTAGTTGTTTCTATAGCTGCAATATTTTGGCAGCGATACTGAAAACTTGTATTTCCAATTGTTAAGAACATTGTTAGTGCTATTAGTTTCTGGCAGTCTCCAATAATCGTTTCTCTGCTTTATGCCAAATACAGAACTGTCGAAGGCAGAATATTGCTTTATATGCATACATGAATGTATGCATATACACCACAAGACAGGTGACACTAATAATGAAAAATCTTACATATCAATGAGTCCATTAGAAACATTAAATTTGTTGCCTTTTATTTTAAAAATACTTTATAAGATTTGAAACAATGTATTATTGGACAGAGGGCTGAAGGTTAGACAGGGCAAAGTCATAATGACCAAAAGATTGTGGGACAGTTTTTCTCAAAACTTTCATATTTATAGACAAACACATTTCATTTATTTAAACAATATCTATAATTAATCATTCTTCCTATTTCAGAGCCAACATGCTTAAGGTCCTAATAATTGCTTATATAGACTTACATACATTTACATGAACTGATCTCTCTTGTTTTAAATACCTACTTTATAAGTGTGTCAAGAATTCTGCCTTATGTATAGATGAAGTATGTGAATCACAAGTTCAATGACCATGACTGTTTGTTAAACCGCTCGTAGAAAACATGTGCCAATAAGACTATGGAGACACTGTAAAAAGAATTATTTTCCTGAAAAATAACGATGTTTTCAAAAAGATCAAGGAAAACACATAGTAAGAAAACATGATGCATGGATTTCAAAATTTTCTTGTACCAAAACTAAACTCATATCAGCTTCTTATACCATGTCAGAATAGGATCTAGTTTGAGGCACTAAGAGGAATCAGACATCAGTTCAAAAAGAACCCCTAGCAGAGCAACATGAATTCTGCTAAAATTGAAGCAAGAGCAAACATCAAATTTATAGTGAAGCTTGAGTGGAATAATGGTACTATCACTGATGTTTTAGGAAAGGTTTATGGGAACAATGTTCCAAAGAAATCAGCAGATTACAAATGTATAACTCATTTTAATAAGGGATGAGACAATGCTAAAGACAAAGTCCCATAGGGGCAGACCATCCACCTTAATTTGCAAAGAAAAAAAAAAATCATCTTGTTTGGACCTCACTAAGGATGACTGACAATTAACAGTAGAAACAATAGACCAGAGACACCACAGAAATCTTAATTGGTCCAGCTTACACAATTCCAAATGAACAACTAAAATTGAGCAAACTTTTCACTCAGTAAGTGCTAAAACTGTGGTGCCCAGATCAGCTGCAGAGCTTTCAATGGAAATTTTTAACAAGTGGGATCAAGATCCTGAAGCATTTCTTTGAAGAATTACAACAGGAGATGAAACAAGATTTTACCAGTACAATCATGAAGACAAAGCAATAGCTAACAAGAGGTGGAAGTGGTTCAGTCCAAGCAAAAGTGTACCAGTCAAGAGTAAAGGTCATGGCAACAGTTTTGGGGAATGCTCAATGCATTTTGCTTTTGACTTTCTGGAAGACCAATAAATGAAAACATTTGCTTACTATGAAAGTGTTTTGAGAAAGTCAGGAAAAGCTTTAAGAGAAAAATGCTCAAGACACCATCACCAGAGAATCCTAAACCATGACCATGCTCCTGCTCACTCCTCTCATCCAAGAAATGCAATTTTCTGAGAGTTTCCACGGGAAATCATTAGCCATCTACCATATAGTCCTGATTTGGCTCCTTTTGACATTTTTTAAATTTTCTAGTCTTAAAAAATCTGTAAAGGACACCCATTTTTTTTTCAGTTAATAATATTAAAGAACAGAATTTACATGGTTAAATTTTGAGGAACCTCAGTTTTTTAGAAATAGACTCAATGACTGGGATCATACCCTGCAAGAGCGTCTTTGTGGCAGGCCAGGTCTCACTAACGCAGGCCTCCGTAACAACTCCTTCAGTACCCACTGAGTGGTTAAGTTAAATATTAAAAGCTGATAGACCCAGTGCCCTTATACAAAGGCTGGAATGTAACAAAAGCCCACCAAGAGTTTTGCCTTGGCCTTTCCTAGGCCTTAAAGTATGACAAAATAACGAAGGAATTCTTAACAGGACCCAGTTAGGATTAAGCAGGGTTCACTGGGAGTCTGAAGAAACCCCCCAGGCCTCCACAAACACATCCGCTGGAGGTCTGAAGGAACTCCCAAACCTTTGTGATTTAGCAGGAGACAAGATAAGGGTAATCACCCCAGCATCTGGATCCATTTAGATTAAGTAAATTAAGTAAATTTACTGAGGCTCCAGAGGAAGGTCTTCAAGACTCAGACCTTTTTCCATAGATTAAAAGAAGTGAATCACTTATGTATTTAGATGAATGCACACTTACATGTAGACATATAGCTTAGAAGGTATATAAGCTCTGGAAAACTGTAATTTTGAGTTGGTCTCGCGGTGATTTCCAGGCCTTCTCCTTGTAACCGGCTGCAGTAAATAAAAACTCTTCCTCCCCAGTTCATCTGCATCTCATTATTGGGCTGCCAACCTATTTGGTTTGGGAACGTCTTGACCTTGATGGAATTTAGATTGAGAAATAAAGTTTTGGGTTTTTTTATTTTTATCTTTTAAATCCATCTTTCCACAAGCTTTCTGAGGACCCTCATAAAATAATATATATTTTTATAACATATTATAAAACATGTATAAATATAAATTCACAAATATAAATGTCTCCATATATATAACTATGTCTAAGTTACATCTAAGTACTATACACGCACAGAAACACACACACACAATAATATGAAGGAAAAGATATAAACTTTTATTATAATTTCAACATTTTGGCTACTCACATTATACCAATTCCACTTTTTATCATAGAAAATGAATATATTTCTCTTGTAATATGTTATTCTATATAAAACTAAATCCATCTTGACATTTTTATACAAAAACCTTTCAGGTATTTATGGGATGTGCTGATCTCATTATGTCTGGGGCAGTTGCCACTGAACAGCAGCAAATGTATATGGAGCCCTGACTGCCAAGCAGGGAATTCTGCCAGTCTAAATGTACTGTACCTGATGTCCATAAGCCACCATCTGGACAGCAAGGGCATGTCTCCATATTCTTAATATTGTAGACATTAATAGCCTTGTGAACTATAAAATTACTAGGCAGCAGAAAAAAATAGCCCGTGGGAATAGGGGCAGGTGGCAACCATTTCCATCTAAGCATGCTTATGGAATAAGTCTCTATGTTCAAATAAATTCTGAATCTGAGCCAAGAACTGCCTCTTCCTTTCGCCAGCTAACCACTCACTTTTCAGTCTCCTCACCTGCTTCATTCCCCCTGGGAGCTATATATGCAGTACTCACCAGCTGCCCAGTTGGAGATGGTTCTATTGTGACACAGAGAAAAGCTGGACTCAGAAAGCAGTAAATATGAACAACCGGGTAAGTCACTGTCGATGTAAACAGGGGCTTCTTCACTATGCGTTTATCTTTTACGCTCTTTTAGAAATTAATAAAGGGATAAAATGAATGTGAGCAAGAATTCTTTATGACAGAACTGATTTTTTCAAGAGCTTTGTCGTACACATTAAAAAAATAAACTGAAGGATAATTAAAATAATATAATTAACCTCTACATAGAGTAAACATTCATTAACTATATATAGGTGGTAAATACAAAGACTAACATTGATCAGTTTTTTTAAAGAGTGTTCGTGTCTCTTCCAGCTGCTAGATGTTTATTCCTTTGTCTCGTTTTCTCTTCCATTTTTAAAAGATTGCTTAAAGACCACAAACTTCCTTCTCAGCAGCTCTCTATGTTCTGTGCTCTTGCTATGTCAAATGTCATTTATGGATTAGCAGCAACAGCATCTACTACAAACTGTTTAGAAAATGCAAAATCTCTGGCCCAACCCTAGACCTACTAAATCAAAACCTGTATTTTAAACAAGATGCCCGTGTGATTCCTATGCATGTGAAGTGTTGATTAGTACTGTTCTGTGGCAGTGATTCTCAAGACTAGGTTCATGGTAGAATCACCTGAGGAATTTAAAAACTGTTAATGCCTTGGGCTCGCTGGCAGACTCTGAATTTTTGTCTAGGAAAGTGCCTCAAAGTCAGTATTTTTTTCAAAAGCCTCTCAGGTGGTTCTAACTCACATTTAAGAAGCAAAGTTACCAATGTATCCCTAAAATGTATTTTGAAAGGCTAAAATGTAAACATATATTAGGAAATCTAGTTCATACAGAATTGTTAAAACAATGTCTGTACCTGGAGTATAATTAGAATAAGGAATTGATATTGGTGGAAGAAAATAGCTTTTGTAAATTACAGAAATGTTGTATAAAAAGATAGTTTTTAGTCACTACAAATAGTGATACGTATTAAAAATAAACTATAAGACTTTAATTCTGAGATATATTACTGAATTGATAATACTTTTATATCTTGTTAAAAGCTGTAAAAATAAATACATTTCTTAAAAAAAAACTTATAAGATGGCAAGGATTTCTTAAACAATCTTTAGTAAAACATTCTAACAGAAAAGTAAAACATTGTTGTTTTCTCACTTACCGGTTACCATGTGAAACTACTGAATTTGGGCTTAAAAAAAATGACATCGCTCAGCATAATATCCTCTAGATTCATTCATGTGCATTATGCTCAGTGAAATAAGCCAGACACAGAAAGACAAATACTACATGATCTCACTTATATGTGGAATCTAAAGTAGTCAAACACATAGCATAGAATGGAATGGCAGTTGCCAGAAGCAGGAACCAGGGGGAAATGAGACGATGTTGGTCAGATGGTACAAAGTTCCAGTTATGCAAGTTGAATAAGTTCTGCAGAGCTAATGTATGACATGAAGACCATGATTACCAGTGATGTCTTCTAAACTTGAAACTTGATAAGACACTGGCTCTTAAGTATTTTCACCACAGCAACTAAAGAAAGGAGGAGAGAAATAGAAAGAAAATGGCAGCTATGTGAGGTGATGGGTATTGTTAATTTGCTTGATTGTGCTGATCATTTCAAAATTTGTATATATATCAAAATATTAAGTTGCACACTTTAAGAATATACAGTTTCTATTTGTTAATTTTACCTCAATAATGCTGGAGAAATTTAAAAATAGATTTTAAAAGTTAGATCACTCACTCTGCTAAGAAATAGAAAAATATATTAAAAGTAGAATTGATTTCAATGAAATTCTACAATTTCATTGAACTCCATTCGAAACAGATAAGAATAATATAATCACTTAAATCTTAAAAGAATAATGTACAGAAGTTAGATATTGCCAAGACAAAATGCAAAATGGTGTAATGGTGTGAAATGATCATTTCAATCATTTTATCTTGTAAATTCCTAGGTACTTTTATAGAAAATATGAGATAATTACTGAAATGCATTAGTTTAAATTCTTACGAAGCAGAAAGTACAGATGGTCTCCAAATTATCACGGTTTGATTTATAATTGTTTCACATTACAATGGTGAAAGCGATATGCATTCAGTAGAAACTGTACTTTAAATTTTAAATTTTGATCTTTTCCAAGGCTAGCGATATGTGATATGATATTCTGTCATGATGGTGGGAGGCAACAGCAGCAAGGATCCCAGTTAAACATTCAATCGGGAGGGTAAACAACCAATACTCTACAGTGTACTGTGTGCCGACATGTTTTTGATATTGTGTTTTGAGTTTGTATATTACATCACGTCTACAAGTGTTCTTTTGAGTTTTCTGCTTCTGGTGAAAAGAAAAGGAAGGCAATTAATCTCGATATAAATCTCAACATAATTGCCCAGCATGAAGGCGGCAAACTAGTAATGGCCATCACATAAGTTAGGACTTTCACAATCCACAGTCTTGACTATATTGTCCTTTGAATACATAGAATTGACAATATTTTCAATTTAAAATGTGTTTATCAGGATGTAATCCTGACATAAGTTGGAAAACATCTGTATTTGTCAGAGGTGGCACTATTGATATCAAAATTGTCATTTTTTGAATAATTCCTAAAGCAGTACAAAGACAATAGGAAGAACACGATGTTAGCATAAATATGACTGGAAACATTTATGTATTTTTAAAGGAAATGTAAAAACAGATATTAGTCTCCAAAAAAAGTTTATTGTATAGAGGTAGAGTTAACAGAAGAACATTTAAAAAGTTAAAATGAAATTGCAAAATAAAATTGCATATATCATTTTGGGTTTAAGTAATAAACTATTATTTCAGGAACACAGTGAAAGTGACCTTTTATGCCAAGTATTCCATTTAAATCTACATCATAACACCTTTCACATGTTTTTGAACTCACAATCTTATTAATTGGTATTTTATGATGAGAAATAATAATTATCAAAATGTTATATAGATGCAATTAGGCACAAAATAGGTAACTTATTTCTATAGCCTTCTAATGTAGATATGATCATATTTTTAATGCTGAGAATTTTTATATAGTACACATAAAATGTGTTTAAGCTATAAAGAATTTCTGTCAAGAAACAGGTTTCTTGCTGTGTAATTTGCTAAATAAATATATTTTCTTTATTAAATATTCAGTCTTTAACAGCACATTGTTTTCCTGAAAACCTCAGCTTTTGGCAATTACTAATATAGTAATGAGCAGAACATGAGAAAAGAATGTAAATGAAGATAATGCTTGGAAGAGACAACTTTTAGCAAATTGGTAATAAAGCTTTGTTAAGGCACTGAATCTATCTCGAGATTAATTCAACTCACTTGAAAATATTGTGTTGCTTATTGAGAAAATATCCTTCCCAGGCAATACAGCTGCTTAGAACACAATTCTGTTCAATTAGAAGAAAAACAAGAAAATTATCATCAAACAAAATGATAGATATAAAGTATTTGTTCTTTTGATGTGCAGAAGCTCTTTAGTTTAATGAGATCCCATTTGTCAATTTTGGCTTTTGCTGCCGTTGCTTTTGGTGTTTTAGACATGAAGTCTTTGCCCATGCCTATGTCCTGAATGGTACTACCTAGGTTTTCCTCTAGGATTTTTATGGTATTAGGTCTAACATTTAAGTCTCTAATCCATCTTGAATTAATTTTCGTATAAGGAGTAAGGAAAGGATCCGGTTTCAGCTTTCTACATATGGATAGCCAATTTTCCCAGCACCATTTATTAAATAGGGAATCCTTTCCCCATTTCTTGTTTTTCTCAGGTTTGTCAAAGATCAGATGGCTGTAGATGTGTGGTATTATTTCTGAGGGCTCTGTTCTGTTCCATTGGTCTATATCTCTGTTTTGGTACCAGTACCATGCTGTTTTGGTTACTGTAGCCTTGTAGTATAGTTTGAAGTCAGGTAGCGTGATCCCTCTAGCTTTGTTCTTCTGACTTAGGATTGTCTTGGCAATGTGAACTCTTCTTTGGTCCCATATGAACGTTAAAGCAGTTTTTTCCAATTCTGTGAAGAAACTCGTTGGTAGCTTGATGGGGATGGCATTGAATCTATAAATAACCTTGGGCAGTATGGCCATTTTCACGATATTGATTCTTCCTATCCATGAGCATGGTATGTTCTTCCATTTGTTTGTGTCCTCTTTTATTTCACTGAGCAGTGGTTTGTAGTTCTCCTTGAAGAGGTCCTTTACATCCCTTGTAAGGTGGATTCCTAGGTATTTTATTCTCTTTGAAGCAATTGTGAATGGAAGTTCATTCATGATTTGGCTCTCTGTTTGTCTGTTACTGGTGTATAAGACTGCTTGTGATTTTTGCACATTAATTTTGTATCCTGAGACTTTGCTGAAGTTGCTTATCAGCTTAAGGAGATTTTGGGCTGAGACAATGGGATTTTCTAAATATACAATCATGTCAACTAAAGAGCTTCTGCACAGCAAAAGAAACTACCATCAGAGTGAACAGGCAACCTACAGAATGGGAGAAAAATTTTGCAATCTACTCATCTGACAAAGGGCTAATATCCAAAACATACAAAGAACTCAAACAAATTTACAAGAAAAAAACAAACAACCCCATCAAAAAGTGGGCAAAGGATATGAACAGACATTTCTCAAAAGAAGACATTCATACAGCCAACAGACACATGAAAAAATGCTCATCATCACTGGCCATCAGAGAAATGCAAATCAAAACCACAATGAGATAGCATCTCACACCAGTTAGAATGGCGATCATTAAAAAGTCAGGAAACAATAGGTGCTGGAGAAGATGTGGAGAAATAGGAACACTTTTACACTGTTGGTGGGATTGTAAACTAGTTCAACCATTATGGAAAACAGTATGGCGATTCCTCAAGGATCTAGAACTAGATGTACCATATGACCCAGCCATCCCATTACTGGGGATATACCCAAAGGATTATAAATCATGCTGCTATAAAGACACATGCACACGTATGTTTATTGTGGCACTATTCACAATAGCAAAGACTTGGAATCAACCCAAATGTCCATCAGTGACAGACCGGATTAAGAAAATGTGGCAGATATACACCATGGAATACTATGCAGCCATAAAAAATGATGAGTTTGTGTCCTTTGTAGGGACATGGATGCAGCTGGAAACCATCATTCTTAGCAAACTATCACAAGAACAGAAAACCAAACACCGCATGTTCTCACTCATAGGTGGGAATTGAACAATGAGATCACTTGGACTCGGGAAGGGGAACATCACACAGCAGGGTCTATCATGGGGAGGGGAGAGGGGGGAGGGATTGCATTGGGAGTTATACCTGATGTAAATGACTAGTTGATGGGTGCTCACGAGTTGATGGGTGCAGCACAGCAACATGGCACAAGTATACATATGTAACAAACCTGCATGTTATGCACATGTACCCTAGAACTTAAAGTATAATAATAAAAAATAATTAAAAATATAAAAAATAAAAATAAAAACAAACCATTTTATGTAAAAAATAAATAAATAAATAAATAAATAAATAAATAAAATAAAGTATTTATTCATGCACTTAAACTAATTTTTGTAAAAGTACTATGTGTCAACAAGTACTGCCTTAGGAGCTTGATAAATAAGAACACAACAAGGCATAAATCCTGAAGAGTTAACATTCTCCCAGAGAATTCAAAAAACTGCAAAACAAAAAAGCTAATTTTAGAAAATAAGTGCTACAAAGAAATTAAGATTTATGATGGTGCTAAATGCTACCTATGCACTTTCATAGATTGATGGTGTATCATTGAGTGTTTTTGTTGATTCCAGTGTATTTGTTGATTCCAGATTATTACAAATAAATTTGTTAATATTTGTGCTCATATGTTTCTGGGAATATGCTAAAAAACTAGGAGTGGATGGCTGAGTCATAACATGAACATTTGAGGAATCAAATGGTGGAGTCATATGATTAACATTTGAGAAATCAAAAAAACATTGTCCAAAGTAGCACTATTTTATATTCTCAACAACAATGTATGAACATTCCAGTTGCTCCACATCTTCACCATCATTTGATATTTCTTGTATTTCAAATTTTAGCCATTGCTGGAAAGGATGTGAAAAAAAGGAATTCTTATATACTGTTGTTGATGGGAAGGTAAATTAATACAGCCATTAGAAAGTAATATGGAGATTCCTCAAATAATTAAAAAAGAACTATCATGTGATTGAGAAATCCCACTAGTGAGTATATATCTAAAAGAAGTGAAATCAGTATGTTTGAAGATATAGCTTCATTCTCCTGTTTATTACAGCACTGTTCAAAACAGGCAAGATATGGAATCAACTTGTGTCTATCAACATATGAATGGATAAAGAAAATGTGTTATATATACACAATGGAATACTATTCAGTCACAAAAAATAATGAAATCCTATCACTTGCAATAACATGGATGAAACTGCGGGACATTATGTTAAGTGAAATAAGCCAGAAACAAAAAGAAAAATACCTCATGATCTCACTTGTGGTTACTTGAGCCAGGGGAGGGGGAAGGAAAGACAGAATGAGGAGAAGTTGGCTAAAGCATACAAAGTTATAGGTAGAAGAAAATATAAATTATGTTGTTGTATTGCACAACAGGGTAACTATAGTTAACAATGATATATTTTATATTTCAAAATAGCTAGAAGAATGTCCTCACTACAAAGAAATTATAAATGTTGGGAGGTGATGGATTTGCTAATTACCATTATTTGATCATTACACAGTATATACACATATTGATACATCACACCATACCCCACAAATATGTGCAACTATTTGTGTCAATAAAAAATGAAACAAAAATAAAATTAAAAATTAGGCATTCTAATTGGTTGGTGCTAACATCTCATGGTGGATTTAATTCATATTTTCTTGATGATTAATGAATAAGATTGAAAACATTTTTGTTTATTGACCATTTGTATGTCTTTTCTTTTGTGGGGTGGGAAGTAGTGATTATTTCTTAGTAATGGATTACAAGATTGATTTATAAATCCTGAAGATAAGGCTTTGATCAAACATATGCACTATGAATATTTTCTGCCATTTTGATTCTTCACCTTTTATTTTCTGAATATTATCATTTTTTAGGAAATAAAAGTTTTACATTTTCATTAACTCTAATGTATCAGTATTTTATTTAATGGCTTATCCTTTTTGTGCCCCATCCAAGAAAGGCTGCCCAAATTTGATTCTACATGCTGTAAGAGTTTTTATAGTCTTAACTTTTATGAGTTTACCTATGATTCATTTGAGTTAATTTTTGGGTGTGGTATGAGGTAGGCATTCATGTTCTGTATTTCCATAATGACATCAATTTCCAGCACTATTTGTTCAAAAGACATTGTTGTACCCATTTAATTGTCCTGGCATTTTCTTCGAAAATCAGTTTTGTAGATGTCTTTCCTAAGTCTTAATGATTGTTTCTACATTGAACATATTGTCAAATCAATACTGATTTTATATATTGTTTCTATTAATCAATATCAAAGAGTCTTTTTTTAACTTTTAGGTTCAGGAGTACATGTGGAGGTTTGTTATATAAGTAAACTGTGTGTCATGGAGGTTTGGTGTACAGATTTATTTTGCCACCCAGGTAATAAGCATAGAAACTGATTGATATTTTCTCTGATACTCTCCCTCTTCCGACTCTCCACCTCAACTGCACCTCAGTGTCTCTGGTTCTCTTCTTAGTGTCTATGTGTTCTCATTGTTTAGCTCCCACTTATAAGTGCAGTATTGGTTTTCTGTTTCTGAATTAATTTGCTTAGGGTAATGGCTGCCAACTCCATCCATGTTTCTGCAAAAGACATAATCTTGTTATTTTTTATGGCTACATAGTATTCCATGTGAAAATATACCACCCTCATTCTCTCTCTTGCCCTCTGAAAAGGTGCCTTCTACCGTGATTGTAAGTTTTCTGAGGCCTCTTCAGCCATGCTGAACTGTGAGTCAATTAACCCTCCTATCTTTATGAATTACCCAGTCTCAGGTATTTCTTCATAGGTGTGTGAGAATGGCCTAATACAAACATGCACAGTCATTCAGGCATGTTAGAGTATCAAAACATTGTCTTTATCCTGCAGCGCCAACTCAAGGTGATTACTGATAAGTTATCTCTATAGTTATAATTAATTATATATTACAAATGTTATCTTTATTTCAGTTTTATTTTGGCATCATTTTATTTTGGTGTTAGATAAAATTTTACAAAATACTTCATGGGTTTACTTAAATACTTTAAAACTTCAACTTTGAATTTTTTCACCAAGTTTCTTTTTAAGGTAACTATACATTACTGTCATTTGTATTATGTTATTAGAATTATTATGTATCAGATATTATTCTTTGAAAGAAAAACATCAACCTTTCCAAATGTTGAACAGCAGAGTACTGTTGTACATCTCTGAAGAAAAGAGAAGGTCATTATAATAGAGAAAGATACAGAATGCAACAAAGAGATACCAATATTGAAAACCTTCTATTGCATTTTGTGAAAAAGCCCTGGTCTATTTATGCACTATGTTTAGGTCTAAAAACTATTTTAGAGGAAGAAAGAACAAAAATCTGAAGACTTCTTTATGATAGAAAGTTTTGGTGTCAGATGTGGACTGTGGAGCCTGCTTTACAGCACAAGAGAAAAGACTTTGGGCTTTGGGCATTCAAGACAGACTCCTTCCCCATCCCCCCCGCCCCTCAACCCCAATTTAACCAGTATTGCAGTGTTCTGGAAAGTTATCTCCTTAGGATGTTTCACATATTTACTTTATATTCAACTTTATTAATTACATATCTCGGATTCTTATGAGTGCATATGTGGTAGGCCACTCTTACATGCTATAAAAAATATCTGAGACTGGGTAGTTTATAACAAAAAGAGATTGACTCACTATTCTACATGCTGTATAGGGAGGATGGTACTGGCATCTGCTCAGCTTCTGGGGAGGCCTCAGGGGGAAGTCCAAAAAGGATCAGGATAGTCACACTGCAAGAGTAGAAGCAAGAAGTAGAATCGGGCAAAGGTGATGCCTAAACAGCCAGATCTCACGATAACTCATTCACTGTCTCAAGGACAACGTGAAATGGTGAGAGATGCGCTCCCATGACCCAGAAACCTCCCACTAGACGTAATTTTTAACACTGGGGATTACAATTCAACATGCGATTTGGCAGGGACAACATTCAAACTATATCAGCTAGTTTCCTGAATCTAATAATAAAGGGGTAGCTTTCATGTTAATTTTTTTTTCAGTCCTTACCTTTCTCCCTCTATAGGACTGATTCTTTAGCCAATTAGACCTCTTAGATTATTGAAAAAAATATGATATTGGTGGCTCTGGCACTGGTCTTTGGGAATCATATCAATGCTACAGTTTGATATGCTTGTGAAATCACAATCTTTGTGTAGATTTAAAAGTTTGTTTCATTTTTCTACCTCAGTGACATTTGCCCAGTTACAAAGAGCTCATTCGACTACCAGCAGGGAGCATAAAAAAATAACTGAGTCTGAATTCCTTAACAGAAATTGTACTCCATGGTGTTTATAATACATTATTAGTTCACCTCACCTACTTCTTTTAAAATCAAGACAAAACAGCAAAAAATTCTTTAAAATATTATTTACTATTGATATATGTAGCTTAAAAAATTCATTCACATTATGTGCTGAGAAAATTGATTTAAATCTTGCTGTCTATTAAAAACTATAAAATACAAATTTATATAAAACTCAATTTTGGTATATGTTTGGCCTTCAATATCCACAGGTTCTGCATTCAAGGATTCAACCAGTTGCAGATAAGAAATATTTGGGAAAAAAATAACAATACAATAAAAAAGCACAAATAAAAATATAGTATAATAACTATTTACTTAGTATTTACATTATACTAGATATTACAAGTAATTTAGAGATGATTTAAAGTATATGGGAGGAGGCGTGTAGGTTATATTCAAATACTTTCCCATTTTATACAAGGGATTTGACAGTCCACAAATTTTGATATCTGCAGGGGTTTGGAGAAGGATAGTTCTGGAACAAATCCCTCATGGATACCAAAGGATGACTGTAAAATGAATCACATAACCATGACTTTTCCAAAAATTGAACTGGATTAAATTTAAGGAGAGACAGAATTATGGATATATCATTGAAATAGAGACTGATTGTCACTTTAAACATCAGCAGAAATTAGTGGCTATTGAGTCAGAATAGCTATAAGAAAGTAAATATTTAATAACTAAAGCATGAACAAGTGAGATATCACTGGGGCTCCTGATACTAATTATTACTATTATTATTATTATTATTTTTTGAGACAGAGTCTCGCTCTGTCGTCTAGGCTGGAGTACAGTGGCACCATCCCTGCTCAATGCAACCTTTGCCTCCCAAGTTCAAGCAATTCTCCCGCCTCAGCCTCCTGAGTAGCTGGGATTACAGGCACCTGCCACCACGCCCAGCTAGTTTGTATTTTTAGTAGAGACGGGATTTCACCATGTTGGTCAGGCTGATCTCGAACCCCTGACATCATGATCCAACCGCCTTAGCCTCCCAAAGTGCTGGGATTATAGGCGTGAGCCATTGCACCCGACCGATACTAATTATTGTTTTCAGAAATAGTCCCAATTCATGAAAGACAGTATGAAATTTATTTTGGTGTGATAAATTAATTAGAAATAAGGAAATTTTGTCTTAAGTGGTTATTTTCTTTATGTATGCTCAAATAAAAAATCAGGAATCAAATCAGAGACATATGCCAAAAATATGGCATGTCTTTTGCATTTGTTTCATTTTTTAAGGAAAGAAAGCATATGTATATAACATAAAAGTTTTAAATTGTATTTAACTGCATGTTCAAAAGCTCACACAGCAAGAATGCATGTTTGAGAAGTGAGCTTCAATATTCTCCTTGTGAGTAAACTTATTCTAGCACCTTGTATTCATATATCAACATAGTTTTGTTGTTCTTTGTCTGTTATCACTGAAATAGAGCCTCTAGTGAAATGATAAAATGTGTATTTGTCTTTGGCGAAGAGACCATGGGAGAACATTTAACAAAGTAAAAATAATTCCTGCCAGGACACAACTGGAGGAATGATTTCTCATATATATATATATATATATATATATATATATATATATATATATATATGTGTGTGTGTGTGTGTGTGTGTGTGTGTGTGTGTGTGTATAGGTTCTTAGCCAGATAATAGTTCAATAAAAGCTGAAGATGGAATGTCTTTAATGTGTTTAAAATTATTACACAATGATGATTTAAATAAGTAGAGCATATGCTATGAAAATTATGAAACAATCTACCAAGCATAAAAAACTCACTGAGTAACAGGTGAAACTTTTGTAAAAGTTGAAAAAGAATTAGCCATGTAATATGAGCGTGTACACATCACGAAAATTTGAACTACTATGACTGGGATTTTAGAAAAAGGAATTAAAATGTTAGACTTCTCCATGACATTTCAGGCAGAGAACAGGCCACCAAAATAAACATTATTTTGAGTAAATGTTATTTTGAATATGTTAAGAAAGATGTTTCGCTCAATAAAGACAAAATATAAGGGGATTGGCACTAACTGAACATGGGTCAGAAATCTTTCCAGCAGATCTAGGCAGGCTTATAGACAAAAAGAGTAAGGCGGGTATAAATATTCAAATCAATGAAAATAACCTTGTAGAATTTAATGGCTCCTTTAACATATATTAATACAAAGAGGGAAAGTGAATGTCAGAATTTAATTTGGCAAATGACATCTTCAGTAGTTATGGTCTATTAATTAAATAGAACATGTGTGAAATTATATTGGCCTTGGATTTATACTCTGTAATTTCTGTAATTTTAAAGAGTGTTATATTCATAAAAAATGCCTAAAAGTCATTGTTCTCTAAGGCAGAATCCATGATATGTTTGTCATCCTTTACTGGTTCTTCTACATGGTCAGAAAGTCAAAAGAAGGAACACTGTGCCAGCTATGTGAAATCACCGGTGTTATATGTCTATTTCATGGTAACATTCATTGAAATCATTGATTATTTTATATTTTATCCTATTAATCTTCATATTTTCAGATATAAAATTACAGTTAAAATTATTAAAATAATTTTACAATGTCCATTGTTGATTATATTTATAAACTTTCAATGTTTTAAAATGTTATCTTAATTTCTTTTTATAGACACATTATGTGTATGTTATGATTTATTGTTTAATTTAATAAAGGGGAATTAGAAATATGCGATTTGGGGTATTTATGATTTCTAGAAATACCATAGGATCATGAGTTCATTGGGTTCATGGGTGAAAAGAAAAATAGGAAACACTTGGATCTAGAAATATCATAGGATCATGAGTTCATTGGGTTTATGGGTGAAAAGAAAAATAAGAAACATTTGGAATGCTTAAATTTTAGGAAATTAGATGAACAGAATCATGAGACATGGCTAAGTAAAGCAAGAAAATAAACAAAAAAATAAGAAAACTAGTCAACCAGCCAGCTGTCAGAAAAATTGTATACAAAATTGAATGGACAGTTATGCCATAAAAATATATAACATTTTTATGAAAAGCAAAACCTTAAATTTTTTATTGTAATTTGATATCATCTCTGTGTATAGAGGAAGTATGCTTATTATAATTTAAATGCTTCTTCTGAGCATCTGAAAGTAAAATTAAAGTTATCAACTAAAATTATAAAATGTATTTGCACCTGAAGGTAGAAGAAATAAAGTGTTGATCTGAAAATAAAAATTTGGTATTATTGTCAGCATTTAGTGTTAATTTTGAAACTTGGATTTCATTTGAGTTAATGAAATGGCATATTCAGTCAAGTCCAACATTCTTACCTGCAGCTTTACATATCAAATATTCCCAAATGCCAGTTAGAAAGAGAGAGAGAGAGAGAGAGAGAGAGAGAGAGAGAGAGAGAGAAACTATCTTCTGACTTAAAATACCATGAACAAGATTCTTGATATCACAAATGGCAGAATCAAAGGGTTTCAACTCAATGACAAATGTTTCCATGTCACTGAGGGATAAGGCTAAGCCACATTTACTTGGTGTTTCTAACATGGAAGTGTGACTACTCATGTATCAAATGTGTAAATTCAGATAGAGTTTTCAAAATAAAATATTGGTAGTTTCAAGAATGATGAAAATTTTCTTACATGCTGTCTTTTAAAAAGCTTAGGTACATAAAATTACCCTGAAAAAACAGATTCCATTTTTTTTTTTTTTTTTTTTTTGGCAGAAAGCAATAAATTTTAAGATAAGTGCATTCTGAAATGTCCTGGTAGCTATGAGCTTAATTTTTTCTAGAATATATAACATATTCATATTAAAGATATTAAAATAATTATGAGATAACTATATACAATCTATGTGTGGTTACAGTTTTAAAAGTCATTCATTTTGGATACAAACCACATAACGTAGTAACTAATGTGTAAACATAACTAAGTCAGGAAGAGTTCAACCAAAATACTATAAACAGGTTTCTGTCAATGTTCATTCTCATTAGTATTCACATAGCGAATCTAATTAGAAACCATTGTCTCTTGTTTAACTGTATGTATATATTAATGAATATTCTCAAATAAGTCGATTTATTTTTTTCAAGTATCTGTAATAAAATATGTATATATTTATGGTATTAAGTTGCTACCTATCTTGAAAGACGGTTGTATTCCTCAAAATTATTTTTGCAACTCTCCCAAGAGTCACATTAACATCCCTTCCTTAGGAATTCTGAGGTTTCCACTCTGGCTAACAGAAGTTATAATTATATTTTGCTGCCAGGCTGTTTGAGAAAATCTTTGAAGGGGGATTTAAAACTGACAGCACTGAGAGCAAAGAGATTAATACTCTTGATGAATTTAGGGTCAGAAAAAAAAATTATGGGTACTGCAGAAGTTGCCCTTACAGGCATATCAAAAGTAGTGATTTTAACTTATACTAGGTACAAGTTATCCAAATGTTTTGTTCTGCAAAATAAAGTGGGGAAATTTGAAGTCTTCTGGGAGTAGCCTAGAGAATGAAATGTCATATAGCCTAGGGAAAATTAGAGAGAAAAAGCCCGTAGTCTTGGTGGAAAAAGGACTCAAAATTATAGTGAGAAGTTTGGAGGTATGATTGTTAAAGAGGAAATCCAGACTGCAAAAATAAGTCTGAGGAAAATGACCACTGAGTTGTCTCTTTATGCAGTTGTAAAATGCAACCTACATTGCTTTATGCTGTAATCTCTAATTATTTCAACAACCCATGTTAAACAATACAATCTTTTGTTACATTGCTTTGACTAAATTGAAAAACAAACAAACAAACAAAATAGAGCCCGTATTTCATGCTTATAGCAACATGGTTTAAAGAAAGAAGATTGAAGAAACCAGAGGTAAGATGAAGAATTCAGCAGACAGGAAGCAAAAGTACCTGAGAAAAATATAACATTCCAAAGATCTCAAAATAATTGACATTTTCACAGGTTTTCCCCTAGCATGTGAAATAGAAACTCTTGTCATTATTGCACCCCCCACCCCAACCCCTGGAATAGTGTTTTGATGCTGTGAGGAAGAGGAACCTCAGAGGGGTGGGCGTTCGCAGCATTCCTGAAGGATTGAAACTTAGATTAAGTATCTGAAAGGAGGAAGATAAGGAATATCATCTGATATGACTGAAGTGACTGTAGTTGTTATTCAGAGAAATAGGAATGTCATTCACTATTTATCTTCCTCTTTTCACTTCCCTCTGCTCTAGATTCTGTCTCTCTGTCTCTCTTTTTTTAACTCTTGTCTCAGTTTTTGCCTTTGTCTCTAAACCTTGTTTTTCTAGCTTCCACTGTCTCTCTCTACCCACGCCCCTCTCTGTGTCCACCTATTCACATTGTGTTTGGGTGTACATGTGCTTCCTCAAGTCCATAGTCTTTGTTATCTGCATCTCTGCACATTTTCTCTTCTTTAATGTATGGACCAGCTTTTAGTTTCCCTTCCCTTCTAATCTCAATTGGGCATAGTTTTGATTTGCCCTGGCTCCAAATGTAACTCAATAATGTGTAAACTGACGCATTTTTTAAGTATCTTAATTCTCTCTCTTTCTCATACACACACGCACACACACAACCCACCCCCCCCCCCCCACACACACACACATACACACTTGACTGAATCAGCTGGAGTTTGTGTTCATCTCTGGTTTTATCAAGTGTAGACCAAAAGGCAAGATCACCTGTTTGTTCAAACATTGTCACTCAGGGTCTAACCCTTTGGAGCAATCATGGATGGGGAAACATCACTTATAAAAATAATGTAATTGAATAAGCAGTGACTAGTATTTTTAGTACAGTCCATGATCATTTTGAATTAAAATTATTGAGTGGAGTTTCAGAAACTCAAAATATATTGGATTTGCAAACTTTTTTTCTAGACAGTCTAAGTTGACATAAAGTCTGAAGAAATTGCCTGTGAACTTGAGAACACAGAAACAAAAATACAGTAGTGCTAATTTCCCATTTGATTGTCAGTCAAATTGATCTTTGTTCCTGAGGGTGACTTGATCAGAAAACAAAACATACAGACTACAAAATATTGCACAAGTTGATAATAAAAAACCCACATTATTTCCTTATCTACCATGGCCCCTCTTCTAATTAGTACTGAATCTGAGATCATCAGCAGAAGGAACGAGGCCAGAATGCAAGTGTTTGTGGATCACTAACACTTCAATATGATGATGGTAATCCTACAAGTGTGGAAATAAAAATTGTTCATCAGGAAAAGCCTTAGAATCCCTGCTTCATTGGAATATTTATTATTATATTCTTAGATTATTATACAACATAATTTAATAACAACCATATTGCCAAATTGTAGATTGGTCAAAAGTAATTACAGTTTTCGCCATTTAATTGCAAAAACTGCAATTACTTTTGTACCAACCAAATACTTGTACATATGAAAATCATGAAAACAATTTTCTCCTAATTTTGTTTGAAAACCCCATTGTTTTGTTCTGAATGTAACTAAAACTATTGTATAGAGGTAGGGTGAATAAAAAGGGCACTATTGGGATCACATGAACATAAGGAGAATCCAACAAATTTCAATAAGACTTTGAAATATGTAGAAGGAATTATTAATTAACGTGCCAGCAGAAGCAGTTCTACTCTCAGACTCTACAAGAATAACGGATGACTGTGCCATCATCTTCCCTACTATCAGCCGCCTACTCACTTGACCTCCCTCACCTTTGCTCACTTGCCAGCTGAAACGATAGGAAGAACATCTGGGCATCTTGCCGTCACAAAGCCTCCAGAGCTTTTGCTGCTGTTCTGAGTTTAATCTTTATTTAACCTTTGTTTTAATGATAAAAGATTGTCTCTCTGTCAGCAGTTCTTCACATATGGTGCACTTTTGTCCCTAGTTCCCACTATAAACACTTAAGGATCAGAAAGTATGACTTAGCCAACCTATGTGATTTTTAAATTTATTTTCTTCCTCAGATTCTAGTATACTTTAGTCTATTAACCTTAAATATGAGATTGTTGGGTAAGATTCTTCTTGTGCATCAGTTCCTTCGTTTGAATAAGTTCGGCACCTCAGGAAGCTGCATTAACTTCTAGCATATCAGCATGTCTTTTATCAAATCGTACTTCACAAGTTGTAAATGTTTCTACTTTAAAAAATGCTGACTTGGATCATTTCAGAAAACTCAAGCACAGAAAACTCTGACTCAGTGTTACAGTTAAACCATCACTCTATTTAATAACATATATTTTTTAAAAGCATGAAAGAGAAACAAAACATTTCTGGTGCATGTACTATAAAGTTTAGATATTAGATACATTTCTATAAACCTAAATGTTGCAGAAGCTAAAGAAAATGCTAACTGGGGAAAAATAAGGTGCCAACTTTGCAAATTACATTTGCAGATACTGGGGTTTGTTAGGGATTCTTCATTGAAATATGAACACATGCTGGGTTTTGCAGCTCATGTAAAGAAATAAAATTTCTATTTGTAAGTGTTTAAGGAAACTGAAGATAGTAAAGACGAAAAGGGGTTTCCAAAATTAAAAAAAAAAAAAAATCTGTTACAAAGTTGTACATCATTGTACATAGTATGTTTTTTTTCTCATTATGCTAACAGCCAGAATGTCAGCTGGAAGAAATAAACAGCAATAGGGTATATTTACCTTGGTTGGAGCTCATACTTGATCAGCAATGATAAGATCTTCTGAGAAAATAATTACTTCACGCCAGATAACTCAGAAGTGTCAGGCTGCTTAGCACCCAGACATAAGAGCCATAACCTCAATTGATTAACGTCAGCTCACATTATCACCATCAGTTAAACAGCAGCTATTTTCAAATTCATGCATATTAACAAAGTTAGATGGAAAAAAGTCTCTTTGGAATTTCCATAACAGTAATAAAAACAAGTCTCTCCATAGAAAGGTTATAAGTAGGAAAAATACATGAGTAGGAGGTGATATCATCATAGAAATGTCAACTGGGATAAAAATGATGCAAGATATCAGTCCAATATACCCTTGTCAGGATGTAAAAGTCATCTCAAAAACACTTCTCTGATACACCTCATTTATTTTTGATCCATATTCTTCCATTCTCATTATTCCAGAACAGAACCACTGAAGCTTTTACCTGTAGTTCAGTACCTATTTTAGCTCTTCATAAAACTGCTACTTACCCTTTCTTCCCAGAAGTTTAGACATTGACTCTCAAACAATATTTCCAGTACTCTACTCTTTTATCTTCAGGATTTTATTTTTAATAAGTAATCTCCCTCTGATTCAGCTACTAATTCTGAAAAACCATATATTCCATCTTCTTCATTAATAAATGGCCATACCAACCTAATCCCTCAGAAACGGTTAGTAATTTAAACAGTTATAATACTGGATAGAAAATTAGAAAAAGGAATAGAAAATTCTGAGAGTTGGTAAAGCTGTGGCTTTTTGATTGCTTGCTGGCAGTAAATTTGCTGTGATAATTGGCCTGATTTGTTTCCAGGGGATTCTTATGTGCCCCAGTCTGTATTTTTGGCTTTTGTGATTTTAATTATTGGAATATGAGTGAGGAGTTGTTTTGGCTTTTCCAAAGTGTTACAAGCATAAGAAACACTATTAAATTAACCTTGGAGCACCAAAAATTGAAGACCAGATGCCTAATCCTGCCCCCATCTAAAAAAAATCTGGCGTTGAATAACCTTTTCAGAACACACACGTCGCCCTGAGGGAAAAGAGAAATGAGATCTAAAATTGCACTGAATTAAGTTTTCAAGTGTTTTGAAATTTAATTTTTTTCAAATGAGATGCTTTGAAAGCCTTATCAATTAAAAAGAAGTATCATCTGTAGCATACATTTTCAAATTTTTACATTCTCTCTATATTGACAACAGGAAATATTATTTTGTAATCACTGTATTTTCCTTGCTTTAAAAATTATGTTAGATTTTTGATGTTGACTTTTACAACAAAAATTCATTTTGGGTGTTAAGTCACATTTTTATTTATTTAAGTATGACTTTCCTCTCGATACCAAGTACGTAGACTTTAATCCGATTGGGTTGATATTTATGACTTCTAGACTTGTTTCAAAGTAAATTGTACCCTATGCTATCCATGTCTCTTAAAGGCTCATCATTTTCTTGCTCAGTTCTAGGTCACGCTTTTTTCTTCAGGTGTGAATACATTTTCATTATTTACAAAGACATGATATTCTTTATGGGTAACACGATGCTAGTTAAAGAAATACAGTATATGCTTTTATACATGTAAATACATTCATATCTATTTCTATGTCAATCTCCCTGTGAGTTTACACTGGTAACTCAAATCCCAATCCAATCTACAGAATTTATTCTAGCCTACTCTGTTTATTTGTAACTCCATTCTCTCAATGTGAGAAACCTGGCTCCCATTATCATTGGTATATTTACTTATTTTCTCAATTCTAGAAAAGGTACAAAATAATTTTTAACATTTCTAACACATACTTCTATAAAAACTAATTATGCATCAGAATCCCACATTGTGTATAGTATTGTTGTTAGTCTTAGAGTGTGTATATACACACACATATGTATATGCATGTATGTATATGTATATATACTATATGTATATGTATATATAATATATTAGAGTATGTATACATATACACACATGTGTGTATATATAAATATTTGAGACAGAGTCTTGCTCTTTAACCCAGGTTGGAGTGCAATGGCACAACCTCAGCTCACTGCAACCTCCGCATCCCAGGCTCAAACCATTCTCCCACCTCAGTTTCCCAAGTAGCAGGAATACAGGTGTGCACCAACACCCCCGGCAAATTTTTGTATTTTTGTTGGAGACAGGGTTTCACAATGTTTCCCAGGCTGGTTTCAAATTCCTGGGCTCAAGCTATCACCTCAGCCTCCGAATGTATGGGGAATACAGGCATGAGCCACCACACCTGGTCCAAAAATTGTTTGTGCTTTTCTTCCGATCCTTTTTCAATTGCAATTATGCCATTTATTCAATTTTTTTCAATATGTTGTTCATTTGTTAATTTATATCAGTGGGGGTCCTGTTATGGGGTGAATGGTGTGCCCCCCTCCCAAATGTATATGTTGATGCCCTAATTCTCAGCACCTAAGAATTTGATTATATTTGAAGATAAGGACTTTAAAGAGATTTTTAAGTTAAATTTAGATCACTAAGGTGGGCCCTAATTCAATTTGACTGGTGTCTTTACAAGAAGGTAAAAATTTGGACACACATAAAGGTACCAAGGAAGCATCTGCACACAGAAAAGCCCATATGAGGACAGAGTGAGAAGGCAGTTGTCTGCAACCCAAAGAAAGAGACCTCTGGAGAAATCAAATCCACTACCATCTCGATCTTGTACTTCCAGCCTCCAGAACTATGAGAAAATAGGTTTCTGTGTTTAGGCCACCGAATATGTGATATTTTGTTGTAACAGCACTGTCAAACTAAGACAGCCTTCACAACTTGCTGAGTTTCAATTGCTTATTTATATTTTAAATTTTAAGTATGTGAAATATGTATGTTATTCTAAAAAGCATAAATATACAATAATGCACTTCTAAAATGTCATTCTCCGTCATCTCTTTTACTTTATTTCTTTTTCCAATCATGCTGCCATTTCTACCCATAAGACCAATGATCTCATTCATTTTTGTTTCTTTCTTTTCCTTACTCTATTTTCTTCTTCCTCCCTTTCTTCTTTTTTCATCTCCAAAAAGTAAAAAAGAAAAAATAATTACTGTATATTTTCTTCTTGTTCTTTCTTACACAAAAGGTCACATACTACATGCAATGTTTGTACATTGTTTTTCTATATTTGATAGTGTACCTCAAAAATCATCATATTAGTTCAGAAAGATAGATTGTCTAAATTATTTTTTAATAGATTTCACTACTCTCCTTTGTATGACTATTCAGGTTGTTTCTAGTACTTTGCAATTACAAATGACATGCCAGTGAGTAACTTTGTGTGCATGTATTTTCATATTAAAAATGTATCTTTAGCTGAGTGGGGTGGCTTACGCCTGTAACCCCAGCACTTTGGGAAGCCGAGGTGGGCAGATCACAAGGTCAGGAGATCGAGACCATCCTGGCTAACAGGGTGAAACCCGATCTCTACTAAAAATACAAAAAATTAGCTGGGCGTGGTGGCAGGCGCCTGTAGTCCCAGCTACTCGGGAGGCTGAGGCAGGAGAATGGCGTGAACCTGGGAGGCAGAGGTTGGCGTAAGCCGAGATGGTGCCACTGCACTCCAGCCTGGGTGACAGAGCGAGACTCTGTCTCAAAAAATATATATATATATATATAAATATATATAAACATATATAAATATCTATCTATCTATCTATCTATCTATCTATCTATCTATCTATCTATCTATCTATCTCTTCACAGTAAATTCCTAGAAGTAGGATTCCTAGGTCGAAAGGTAGTTGCAAATGTTTTCTTAGATATTTCCAAATTTTTCTTCAGAAAGATAATCATCATTTTCATCAGCAATGTGTGAGAGTGCCTCCTTCTCCAAAAGAATGAGACATTGTAATCTGATTTTTGCTAGTTTAATGGATGAGAAAAGATTACTTTAATAAATATTTAATTATCTATAATTATTTCCATCTATACATTATTTTTCTTTCCAGAACTGCAGCATAATGATGTTGTACCACATAGCTTATTTATTGTCAGTCAACTTATTCTTCATAGTTTTTAGCTTTGCAGTTTTGTTTTGTGTTTTGAAAAGTTTCATGAATTTTCTATTCCAGCTCTTTCAATTTTTTTTAATTTCAAAATTTATATATTAACTTATATGATTTGTCTTACCTAATAGGTAGTTTTCTCATAGCATCTTGCTTATCTTTTATCATTTTTTTAAATATTGCTGGAAAAGCCAATTATTTTTTAACTTCTGCTACCAGAATTATATTCTGGTTCTTACATAAATCATTCAGTTTGTTTATCTTAGTTTTTCTCTTTTATTCTATTTATTTTCAAACTTAATTATTTTAGATTAGATTAATATAGATAGCTTATGTAAGTTTTTTCTCTTGTTATAGGTACTTGTCCCCAACCCCCTTCCTGTCAATTTGAGTAGCTCTGTCTATACGGATGAATTAATACACATAACAGAATAGATACTGATACTCATCCCACTGGACTTGGGGATCATGTCTCAGAGGTTTGACTTTCTGAACCTGTAGAAGCTACCCTGCAAAGGGCTTCCTGCTTTTTTTCTTAGACCTTCTCTTTGTCTAGAAATTCTTTTGCTGATGTTGGAGATGTGGCATCAAGAATTGTCATATTGTCACAAAAATGTACAAAAAAGCCACTCATGGCTCAGCGTGGTAGCTCACACCTGTAATCCCAGCACTTTGGGAGGCCCAGGCAGGTGGATCACCTCAGATCAGGAGTTTGAGACCAGCCTGGCCAACATATACTGAAACCCCCTCTCTACTAAAAAATACAAAAATTATCTGGGCATGGTGGTGCATGCCTGTAGTCCCAGCTACATGGGAAGCTGAGGCAAGAGAGTCGTTTGAACCTGGGAGGCAGAGGTTATGGTGAGCTGAGAGAAGCCGCCACTGCACTCCAGCCTGGGCGACTTAGCAAGACTGCGTCAAAAAAAAAAAAAAAAAAAAAAAAGCCACACATTAATGGTTTTTTTGAGACGGAGTCTCGCTCTCCGCGCCCAGGCTGGAGTGCAGTTGCCGGATCTCAACTCACTGCAAGCTCCTCCTCCCGGGTTCACGCCATTCTCCTGCCTCAGCCTCCTGAGTAGCTGGGACTACAGGTGCCCACCACCAAGCCTGGCTATTTGTGGTTTTTTTGGTTTTTTTTTTTTTGGGTTTTTTTTTTTTTTTTTGTATTTTTATTAGAGACGGAGTTTCATCGTGTTAGCCAGGATGGTCTTGATCTCCTGACCTCGTGATCCACCGGCCTCGGCCTCCCAAAGTGCTGGGATTACAGGCGTGAGCCACCGCGCCCGGTCAATTTTTCTTATAACACTCTTGTTGAAATACAGAAGCCAAGTAAGTAGATTAGAGAGAGAAATAAACCTATTTTAAGAGGCTTTTAAATTAAAAAACAAAACAAAACAAAACAAAAACTCATAGGTTTGTATAAGCTGTTTGGTTGAGGATTTTTGGCCCATCACATACCTTCAAGTTGCTTTAAGGGTTTTAGTTTCCTCTTGAACTTAGTGATTTCAAGGATACATTATTAAATGATAAGCCCTAATGCAATCGAACTGCACCCTTCGTAAAGGAAATTATGTTGTCAAAGATATGTAAGTGAGGTGTCTACAGGTAACTCCACTCATTCTCATCTAGGGAAATGCTTTGTTATTGCCATGGTCATATTAATATCTGAATTGTTTATGGGAATTATTCAGTTTAATTCTCTTCTCACTCTGGCCTCAGTTAATTGAGCAAGGAATGAATGACTAGCTAAATGTATCCAGAAGATGTGAAGTGAGAGATCACTATTTAAGACCAACAGTTATGATCGGGAAACCAATAAGATTCCATTCCATGGATTTTCCACTCTTCAAGACAGGGAAAGAAAAATAATTAGCCAGCCAAGAGCTATACACATGGAGGTAGAAGCTGGACTATAAATCAGGAACCTTATTTGCCTATTTCTAAAAGAAAAATTATCAAGGTTTTACTTGATATACTAGAATTGCTGTTGGGCTATTAGAATTACTGTAGTAACCTGGAAAAAAAAAGTGTCTGGATGTTTGCTCCTGTCTTTACTTCTCGAAGTAATTTCAGAGAAAATACCTTGCAATTGTGATGACACGAATATGACTGTGTTTCTCAAAACTTGAAGCATCTTTAGTACCACTATTTCATCTTAAGAAAACAATTCACCATTTGCTTCATTCTGAGAAAAAAAAGTTTAGACCTATGCAAATTTACCATCCATACCACTGAAACTCAGTGGAACGCAACGTTTATTTTGCAACATGAGAAATACAATCTCAATTATTTCCCTTTCTAATCTTCAAAAATACAGGCAAAGTAATTTTATCTTTATGATACATAATGTCCCTTTGAACACCTGTGCATACAATAACTTGTGTTGTTGCTGTTTTAATTTTTTTAAGAACACTTAAGTTTCATACATAGATATACATGTTCACTTGGGGTGAGAGATATTATTGAAAATTTTAAAATGACTTCCTGAACTTTCAGAAGCATATTGTATATTTTAATATGATTTAAGCTTGGCTACTATCTGAAGGAAGTCCCCAGCTATGTAAGACCTATTTTTCAAATAAAAAATGAAATTAATAAATTTAGAAAACACTCTATTGCACTGTGGGGCGAAATACTCTTTTCTTTCCAATAGTATGAAGACAGAGCTGTGTACTTCCAAAATTCACATGTGGCAGCATTATCATGGTTGACTTCAACCTAGCAGCAAAATAATCTGACAGGGTCATTTAAAGAAAGTCCTGGAAATGGATGATATGACAGCAATTTGCTAAATTTCAAATAGCAACATGATTATTGGTCTGGAAAAATGTGCTAATAAGGTGGCCTGCTATCTGACTCTGTGCCTTATTTTCAGTGATCTGTGGTTGAATTCATCATAAGCCTCATAAAATGATGAACATGATGGTACATTTATGAATAAAATGACTAAAAAGTCAAAATCAGACCCATTAAGCAAAGTGACTTTAGAGGCTAAAGTGCTAAATCAAATGAAAGTATCTTATTTGGATTCACAAAACAGCATTAAGCAGGACTGAAACTGTCATGTGAAAGAATGAGGCTGAGCCAAAGAATATAATAGGCACTAATCCTTGTTTGGTAAAAATCAAGGACACTTTACATGTGTGTAGATTTTGCTGTGATGCTAAGATACAGTATAAATTAAACCTGACTTTCACAAATGTGCAATAAAAAGCATGAGAGTAAGATAATAAGAAAAGGATATTGATAATAGGAGTTAAAGTTACCATCACATTGACTATTCTGGTTGAATAAATACAATAATTTCATAGAATGTCAAAAATAACTCCTTACAGGTTTTAGTTGAATTTAAAACAAAAATGTCAGTATCACAGCTTGATACTTGATATTTTTAATATCTGTGAAACTTTGCATAAGGTAGAAACTTATATTTTAGCTTTGACTTTAATTGTAAATGGTGTTAATTGAATAAAAGCTTTTAAAAATTAAATGTAATTTAAAATTTTATTACAAAAAGGAATGTGTTTTTGATACATACGAAAAGGAAACATAAAAACAAGTTTGAGTACACACAACAGCAAAATAAAATGATTTTTCTTCTTAAAATTTTAAAATATACATAAAATAATTATCTTATTACAGTAGAATATTTCTTCTCTCTATATATATGTACACATATTACAATTTTTCCAAGTTACCTATTATATTTCAAGGCAAGTAGGTTATCATAAGCAGTTTAAGTTCAAAACCCAAGATCTTACTCTTTCATTGATGTTCTTTATTCTACTTTTCTATTCTTGTTTATTGCTTTGTAAACTATACGTTTTGAATTTTGTCATTTTTCTAAGTTTAGAATATATACTTCAAAAACTGCTAACAGATTTAATTAATACTATACTACTATATAAAATAAATATATACAATTTTTTATACAGCAATGTTTATATTACTCTAGTAATTTTTCCCTGTCATATTTTTCTATACATAAGCATTAGGTTTATTCTCTAGGTTTTTGTTGTTGTTGTTGTTAGGCAAATACAGTGAAATCCCTCAAATAAATGCACATCATTAATACATCCCGAAACTCTCCACATATTTTGAAATATTAAGGTGAACTCAAGTTAACCTTAGGATTGAATTTCTGCTGCATCAAAATTTAAAATATTTTATAATTTTATGTTTCAAGAAACAAAGAGAGATTTTGTTAAATAGACAATACAAGGTTGAGTTTTTGAGCATTGAAAAGTGGTAGACTGAGGAGACATTTTAAAACACATATGTTAAAAATCATGTTCATATTGGGAGAAAAATGAAGCTGCTGGAAACCATGATAACATAGGGATATTAATAATACAAATAGGGTTAAAATCACCACCCCAAGTATATTGACTAGACATGCACAATATAGAAATAGTAGTAGATTTGGTACTAAAGAATATTGCTATATTCCTTATTTGAGAGTTAAAGAAGTAAAGACTAAAAAGTACATCTTAGCTATGATTCATTGACATAAAGTTGTTCTTTCTGAGTCTTAAGGTTAAACACACTCTCAGAAAAAAACTTGAGTGTCAAGGTAAGGACTTAACTGAAAGCTTAATATCTATAAGGGATGGGAAAACAGAATTATTTCAACATGTAACAATTGTTTTTCATTAAAGTGGAGAAGCAATAATATTTTTATATGCCCAAATTGTTGGAGGCATTTTAGCCTCAAAATTACTAAAAGTCAAAGGAAGTATTCAAAATTGGAACCTGTGAATAACTATAAAGGCGATTTAAATTGTGAGCCAGAGGAAACTAGCAAATGAGACTACTAATAACTTATCTCACAGTCTAGACCAGTGGTTCTCAAACTAGAGCATATATTAGAACACATAAAGGGCTTTAAAACACATATAACTGGGGCTCAATCCCAGAACTTCTGATTCAGAGGCCTCATGATTTGCATTTTGGACAGGTCCTTAGGTGGCACTGATGCACCTGCTTTGGAGAACATCCTTTGAGAATCTCTAGTCTATATCTTGGTCAGATCACTTGAGGAAATACTTAACAACCAGAACAGGCATATTTAACTAGGGAGGGCAGGCGTACTTGTTCTAGGTAAAAAAGGAAAAGAAACACCCATACTCCTATGTTGCTGCCATCCCTACAGGTACACACATACACAAACACACACAATCTTAACATGTAAGAAATAAGGGCTACTCATCCAAAAGGTGAACCAGTGACTGTTACTCACTTTGGAGAATGAACTAAAATAGCTGATTTGAGATCCAGTTCTTTCCCAGTAATCTAGGCTGGGGAACAGGGACACTCCTCCAAAAAGTAGATGACCACCTGGTCTATATGCTTTGCAGACATGGTAATTATTAGCTTTCCTGGAAAGTAGACTAGTGATATTAAAGGAAAGACCGTATCTTAAGAAGTTTTTAGTGAGAAGTTCTTAATTCAGAATTGCTTATGTTAAACAAGCCAACAATGTATGAACTTACAGAACTGGATCCATGGAAAATATGGTAAAATAGGCGATCATCTAGGGGATGACACAAAAATGCTTTATTAGCTAAATTTTCCTTCATTTGTGAGTGATGTAAGATCTCATGAGAGACTATGTCTATTATCTTGAGTCTCCAATGTGGAAATAAGAACTTAAGAAAATGTGTAGTTTCCCAACTCCTTCCTTTCCACATTATAGATCTTACTCACTATGAGGCTTCACTAATAATTTCAGATATACACATGAAACGACATGTGTGTTACCATAAGTGTGTAAGTGTGTTAGATCTCTGATTTGTGTAATTATGTTCAATAGTGCAGTTCTTTGTTTTAGCTCACTCACCAACAAAATAACCCACTCATCCGGGTAAGTATAATAAGAGGTCAGGAAAGATAAATAGTCTAATTTAAAACGGGAAGAGGATTTGAATAGACGTTTCTCCAAAAAGATACACAAGTGTCTAATAAGCACATGAAAAGATACTCATCATTGTTATCATTAGTGAAATGCAAAGCAAAACTCTAATGACGTACTATTTTGCACCCATTTGGAAAGTATAATCAAATCACAAACACAGACAATAGCAAGTGTTGGTGAAACTGTGGAGAAATTGGAAACATTTACATTCACTAATGGAAATGTAAAAATGTTACAGCCACTTTGAAAAACAGTTATGACCCTGTGATACTACTTCTACATATATGCCCCAGGTTAAACCAAATCTCCACACACTTACACATGCATAAGGAAAAAGCAATGCAACTACTTATACATAAATGTTCATAGCAACATTATTCATAGTAGTCAAAGAGTTTAAAAAATTGAAATTAATTAATTACCAAAATGTGGTGTATCTATATGTTATGTGTTGAATTGTGCCCCTATAAGGACACATTGAATTTCCAACCCAAGGTACCTAAAAATGTGAACTTGTTTTGAAATAGGGATTTTGCAGATGAATCAAGTAAGACTGAAGTCATTATGGAACCCTAACACAGTACAACTGGTGTCATTATAAGAAGAGAAAAACACCATATGAAGACAGAGACAGATAGAGAGATGGCCATGTGATGACAGAGGAATCAATCGTAGCGATGCAACTGTAAGCCAAGGTGAGTGAAGGAACCAGGGACACCACCGGAAGCTGGGAAACAAGCAAGCACAAATTTTATGCAGGGTCTCAGGGAGCATGGCTTGATTTCAGGTTTCTAGCATCCAGACTATGATAAAATAAACTTGCATTGCTTTAAGCCACATGGTCTGTTTGGTTACAGCAGCCCTAGGAAATAAAAACATCAGACAACAAGTATATTCAGGAGTAGAAAGAAATGATATGCTAACACATACTACAACATCGATGGATCTTTTGCTAACTGGAATGCATCATGCCCCAAAGGACAGATAATGTATGATTCCGTATATGAATTTTCTAGAACAGACAAATCCATATAGACAGGTAGTTGATTCATGTTTGCCAGGAGCTGGAGGATAGGAGGAATGGGGAGTATTTTTCTAATGAGTGTGAGATTTCTTTTGGGGGTGATGAAAATAGTAATTAGATTTTAGTGATAATTGCACAACTTTGTAAATATACTTAAAACGTCAATAATTTATACTTCAGAAGTGACTATTATAGTGTATAAACTAAGTCACAATTTAAAAAAAAGAGGTAAGGCAAAATGCCTCAAATATTAGGATAACCCCCTTGTTAGGGAAAGCTGTTTCATATGTTTACAATCTAAAGCATTTATACAGGCTAGGCATAGAGGCTTATGCCTGTAATCCCAGGACTTTGGGAGGCCAAAGAAGGAAGATTGGTTGAGGACAGGAATTCAAGTCCAGTCTGGGCAACACAGTGAGACTCCACCTCTACAAAAATAAAATTAGCCTTGTGTGGTGGCGTGCACCTGTTGTCCCAGCTACTCAGAGGTCTGAGGTGGGAGGGTTGCATGAACCCAGGAGACTGGGGCTCCAGTGTGCTGCCATCCCACCACTGTCCTCCAGCCTAAGTAACTAAGAACCCATCTCAAAAAAGAAAAAAAATAAAAGAAAAAGAAAAATTTACATAGACCTCTTATTTAGCCAGGCTTTCTGTGCAATGTTTGTCCTCATGTTGGAGCCCAGCAAAACAGTTGTTCTTTAGAAATCTGTGTGAAACAGCCTACCCAGACTTCTCGTATACTACTTACAATTCTCCTTCAACATTAATCAAGCTTACTCCAGTGCTTATACCTAACTGAAATTTAGCTCTTTCAAAGAACAGTACTTCTTCTGCAGTCATGTCATGTGGAGTGTGCTAATACTCACGTGCACAAGTTCTTGGATTAGAAAATAAGTTTTTTTCCTCCTACTTCCTGCCAGGTCCACAATATTATTCTCACCGTCTCATATAAGCAAAACTGTATCTGCTCTGATGAAGTTATTTCTCTCTGGATAAGGGTCTCTGAAGCCATCACGTTATAGTTATTCTAAAATATTCTTTCTACTTTTCTGATTTCACTGAAGGGCCAGCTTTATGTTTTCTCCCTGTATAAACTCACTTACTAAATTGATTCAGTTTCCACCTTAAAATATTTTAGGAAAGAATATGACTCTTTCTAGGTTGAATCAATAAAATTTATTTCAGAAATCTGGTTTAAGATCTTTATCATATGTATATCTTTACTTACATATATCACAAACATGATGAAAGTTCTCAAACTGTGGCTGCAGTTTTGAGAGCTCCAGCACCAGTTCTTAAAAGCAAGGTGTGGATTTACTAATTATCCCTAGTAACACCAACACATTGTCTAATTAAGTGAGAGACATAAACAATAGTGAGGCTGAGATTTAGGCGTAGGTTAAAATGACCACAAATTTTTATGTGCTCCATTTGTCCAAATTATATAGAGCCTTGAAAAATTTAATCAGCCACATTTGAGCTCAAGAACCATAGCTTCTTCAAACAATAAGCAAGGAATTAATTTTTAGGATAAACATAAAATCTCACAGAAAAGTGAGATAAACATCATGAAAATTTTAATGGAAACACAGTTGTCTGACCCTTGTAGATGGATGTTAACACTGGATTCAAAGCCTAAGGGTCTCATTAGTGGTTCTCAGCTCTTGGCTCTAGTGTTCTGTCACTGATACAGCAGCTAGGTCAAAATGCCTACTCCTAGCTTCCCTACTTACATAATTTCAATTTGCAAGTGACATGGTCACTAAAACATTTACATTTTGCATTTATGCACCATTATATTTGCAAATTCTTCTTCTACAGGATTCTTGCTACAAATTCAGAGCGAGTACAGTTGGTTCAACTCCTGTTAGAAAGTAAACTTACATACACATACGAAATAATCGCCCTTGGGTCAGTGCCAAACCTCTGAACTGCTACCAAAGGAAGTACAATGTGGGTCGTGAGTGAAGCAACAATTCTTATAAGATGATATCAACATGACAGCTACCCTAAGTGACATATTCAGTACCCTTATTTCTTCTTGAACGCATGATTCAACATCCTTTTCCATCATATATTTGGTGGCAAAGAAACGCGCACGCGTGCACACACACACACACACACACACACACAATTTCAAACAATTCGTAGGTAAAGGTCCCAACTCTCAAATGAGAAAAGTTAAAAGATCTATTGCCTCACTCTATGGTGAAAGATTCACAGCCACATCTTAATTTTTGTTGTTTGTTTTTGATTTTGGGGGTTTCTTTAGTGGTTTGTTTGTTTTTGTAGAGACAGGTCACCATGTTTCCCAAACTGTTCTGGAACTCCTGGCCTCAATCAATCCTCCCACTTTGGCCTCTCAAAGTGCTGGGCTTTCAAGCATGAGCCACCATGCCCAGCCTCATATCTTAAATTTTATCTGAAGATGCTCTTTTCATTCCCTTTAATTTTATCTGAAGAGGCTCTTTTCATTCCCTTTAAGACAGTCATTATCAACCCAGGTTGGCACATTAGTATCGCCTGGGAAGATATTAAAAAGCGTTGATGTATGGACACCATTCTAAACCTATTAAATTAGAGTCTCTTGGGGTGGAGCATAAGTATTGATATTATTTAAAGCTCCTCTTATTATATGGATCTTTAATCCTTAAACATCGTCAATCTCAGAGTCCATAATCTGCGAGTAATGGCCATTTCTTCTCAAAGCCCACGATGACTTTTTTTTGAGGGCTTTATTTATTTTTATCAAAAGCCAAACCACCACAAAGTGCCATATTTAAAGATATAGATAAAAAACAGAATTACATACTTTTAATTTCAACTCCAATATGTAAAGTGCTTTATCAGTCACAAGTTTCATACTTAGAATAACAAAAAGCTGTACAAACTAAAATGCACTGGCTTTTCTTGGACCCTTCGGAGAACTGAGATTACAGGACACACCAAAACTTCAAAGTCTAGAAAGACAAGGGCATCCAGAGAGATAGAGCAACTGAAATCTAATTACCTGGAGCAAAAACTACAGGATCCATAAACTGGTAGAAACTCTTAAGCAATAACTTTGGCGAGCTGCTGGAGACAGTGTGGGATAGAGTAAGAGTAAGAAACTACTGACAGCCATAGTCGTAGGCATTTCCCTAAGCTTTCGTGAGTTTCCTTTCCACCAATCTTACCATGTTCTCAATTTCAGAATGTAAGAAAATCTCCCCAGTTCTTCGGGTGGAAGGAAAGAGTAACACTGGAAAAGAGCTAGAGCACTCTCCATGGAAAAGTCCTCGCCTCCAGGTAAAAGGGTTTTGCCAGAGTTCTACTCTGAAAATATACTCTGTCTAGAAGAGGAAAGTTTCTTCCCACTCCAGCACTCTCTAGCCACCCTGTCCTACCAAAGAGGTGACTAATCATCAAAAAAGAACAAAGCTTGAAGATTGGGAATGCTGTAATCAAGACAAAAGTGATGGGTAAGAAAAAATATATATATATAGTAAAAGGAAACAAATAAACAATTTGTAAAGCCTAGATCTCCAAAAAACAGGCCCACTAAAAGACTAAGACCTGATCAGAATATTATACAATACACTCATCTCCCATAACTTACTACCACATCAACTGGGTGCTCCCAAAGTAACAGCAGATTACAGATGAAAGATTTGTAAGATTCAGAATCCCTGAGAAGAAATACATAGGAGAGCCTGAAAGTGATGAGACAAACATTAAACACAGTATAACTTTTTCCAGATTCACGTAAATCTTACAGTAAAAGCCTATGTGCTTCACTTTTTGTCATTCCAACTACATAGGATGTGTATGCAAACACTTTTTAAAAACACAGATGAAAGGAAGCTACGATACAAATAAATGGAAAGAAATACTTTGGTCATAGATGGGAAGACTCAATATTATTATATTTTAATTATTCCCAAGAGTATCAACAGGTTTGATATAGTACCAACCAAAGACTCAACAAGAGGTGTTGATACAGTGACCAATTTTCTGTAAAAGTCATATTAAAGGGCAAAGATATGAAATAAGTAACACAATACTGAAATTGTTAAAAGAATTTTTTTTAAAAAGCATTCCAGACTGGGAGAAATGTTTGCAAAACACATCTGTTAAGTACTTGAATCTGAAATATATAAAGAGGTCAGCAAGATGGCTCATGCCTGTAAACCCAGCACTTAGAGAGGCTGTAGTGGGAGGATTGCTTGAGCCCAGGAATTTGATACCAGCCTGGGCAACGTAAAAAGACCCAATCTCTACAAATAATTTAAAACAAATTAGCCAGGCATGGTGGCATGTGCCTGAGGTGCCAGTTACTTGGGAGGCTGAGGCAGGAGGATTGCTTGAGCCCACAAGGTTGCAGCTGCAGTAATCTGTGATCACACCACTGCAATCCCACCTAGGGGACAGAGTAAGACCCTGTCTGAATTTTAAAAAATTTCTACATATATATACATGTGTGTACGTGTATACAGATATACACACTTGTATGTATATATACATATATATACACTAAGAACTATTAAAAACTTGATAATCTAAAAAGATTTTTTTAAATGAGCAAAATAATTAGAAGTGCAGCTGAAAGTTACAAATAAATTGCTGCAATCTCATGATAAAATTTTAATGGATGAAGAATTGCTTCTTATGAATGGCCAAAGAATGGAATTTTTTGAGATGCAATCTACTACTGGTGAAGATGCTGTGAAAATCATTAAAATGATAATAAATAATTTAAAATAATACATACTTTTATTATACTTTTATTTTAAGTTCAGGGGTACAAGTGCAGTTTGTTACATAGGTAAACATGCATCATGGGAGTTTGTTGTACAGATTATTTCATCATCACACAGGTATTAAGCGTATCCCCATTAGTTAGTTTTCCTGATCCTCTCTCTCCTCCTACCTTCCACCCTCAGTTGGGTCTCAGTGTCTGTTTTTCCCCTGTTTGTGCCCATTTGTTCTCATCATTTAGCTCTCACTTATACGTGAGAATATGCAGTATTTGGTTTACTCTTCCTGTGTTAGTTTACTAAGGATAATGGCCTCCAGCTCCATCCATGTCCCTGCAAAGGACATGATCCCAATTTTTTTTATGGCTGTAAAATATTCAATGGTGTATATGCACCACATTTTCTTTATCCAGTCTATCATTGATGAGCATTTAGGTTGATTTAATGTCTTTGCTATTGTGAGTAGTGCTGCAACAAACATATGTGTGCATGTGTCTATATCACAGAATGGTTTATATTCCTTTGGGTATATACCTAGTAATGGGATTTCTGGGTCGAATGGTATTTCTGTCTTTAGGTCTTTGAGGAATTGCCACACTGTCATATGCAATGGCTGAAGTAATTTACTCTCCCCAACAGTGTATAAGTGTTCCCTTTTCTCCACAATCTCACCAGTATCTATTAATTTTTGACTCTTTAAAAGTAGTCATTCTGACTGGTGTGAAATGGTATCTCACTGTGGTTTTGTTTTGAATTTCTCTAATGATCAGTGATGTTGAGTATTTTTTCACATGATTCTTGACCACATATATGTCTTCTTTTGAGAAGTGTATGTTCATGTTTTTTGCCCACTTTTTAATTGTGTGTGTGTGTTTTTTTTTTTTTTTTCTGGTAAATTTGTTTTAAGTTTCTTATAGATGCTAGATATTAGAACTCCGTCAGAAACATAGTTGCAAAAATTTTCTCCCATTCTGTAGATTGTCTTTTTACTCTGTTGATAGTTTCTTTGCTCTTCAGAAGCTCTTCAGTTTAATTAGATCCCATTTGTCAATTTTTGCTTTTGTTGCAATTGCTTTCAGTATCTTCATCATGAAATCTTTGTCCATGCTTATGTCCTGAATGGTATTGGCTAGACTTTATTCTAGGATTTTTCTCTATTTTAGGGTTTTACATTTAAGTCTTTAATCCATCTTGAGTTAATTTTTGAATTATTGAATCAGAAAAAAATACAATAAATTAAAACTATAAAAATCTGAACAAAATGTGGACTTTGGTTAATAATAATTATCATTATTTTTCATCACTTGTGCCAAATGTACCATGCTAATATGTGATAGAGAAAACTGGGTAAGAGTTATCCAGGAACTCTCTGTATCATCTTTGTAATATGTCTGTAAATCTAAAACTATTATATCATAAAAGAGTTATTAGATTATGCTTTTTGTCATCTACGATGATGAATAAAATTTTGACAAGAAGGATTCTCTCTTGAATGGTAAACTGCTCACTTCAAATTACCACTTTTGATTAATAACTGAAGCAAGTTCCTTAATATGATTGCCTTTAGGTTCTTCACCAACACATATGTGGAGTCAAATAAGAATCAGGGAATAATATTTGCTTGCCTTTAGTTAACAAGTAACAACTCCAAAATTAAATACATATATTATTAATTATTATTGTTTGAACTTTTATTTTTGATTCATGGAGTACCTGTGCAGATTTGTTACAATGGTTTACTGCTTGACACTGGCTTTTTGGGTATGAATGGTCCCAACACCCAGGTAGTGAGTACAGCACCCAACAGATAATTTTTCAGACCTTGCTTCCCTCTCTCTATTCCCAGCTCTGTTCCCAGTGTTTATTGTTTCTATCTTTATTTCCCTGTGTACCCAGTGTTCAGCTCCCACTTATAAGTGAGAACATGTAATATTTGATTATCCGTTCCTGCATTATTTTGCTAAGGAAAATGGTTTCCAGCTGCATCCATGTTGCTGCAAGAACATGATTCAGTTCTTTCGATGACTGTATAGTATTACATATTATATAGCTATCACATTTTCTTTATCCAATCCACCATTGATGGACACCTAGGTTAATTCCATGTCTTTGCTGTTGTGAATAGTGCTGTGAGGATGCAAAGTATCGTTTCGGGTATCTGGGTGTTTCTGAGTGTTACCAGAAGAGATTAATATTTGAGCCAGTGGACTGGGAGAAGAAGACCAATCCTCAGGAAGAGTCACCGACAGTGTGTGTTGGAGCCATCTAATTGGCTGCCAGCGTGGCTAGAAAAAGCAGGCAGAAAAAGGCAGAAGCTGACTCTCTGAGTCTTCTGGCTTTCATGTTTCTCCCGTGCCAAATGTTTCCTACCCTGGAATATCAGACTCCAAGTTCTTCAACTTTTGAACTCTTGGAGTTACACCAGTGGTTTGCCAGGGCCTCTCAGGCCTTCAGCCACAGACTGAAAGCTGTACTGTCAGCTTCCCTAGTTTTGAGGTTTTGGGACTTGGACTGACTTCTTTGCTCCTCAGCTTGCAGATGGCCTATCGTGGAACTTCACCTTGTGATCGTGTGAGTCAATTCTTCTTAATAAACTCCCCTTTATATATACATATATCCTATTAGCTCTGTCCCTCTAGAGAATCCTGACTAATACAGCCTAGTAATGGGATTGCTGGGTTAAATGGCTGTTCTATTTTAACTTCCTTGAGAAGTCTCCCAATTGCTTCCCAAAGTGACTGGACTAATTTACATTCTCACCAACATTATATAAGCCTTGCCTTTTTCCTGCAGCCTCACCAGCATCTGTTCTGATTTTAAATAATAGCCATGCTGATTGGTGTGAATTGACATCTCATTGTGGTTTTAATTTGCATCTCTATTAAGATTAGTGACATTGAGCATTTTTTCATAAGTTTGTTAGCCATTTAGATGTCTTTTTTTGAGAATTGTCTGTTCATGTCCTTTGCCCATTTTTAATGGGGTTATTTGTTTTTTACTTGTTGATTAGTTTTAGTTCCTTAAAGTTTATGGATATTAGACCTTTGTCAGATGCCTAGTTTCTAAATATTTTCTTCCATTCTGTAAGGTGTCTGTTGATGGAAATTCTGTTGATAATTTCTTTCATTTTGCAGAAGTTCTTTCATTTAATTAGGTCTCATTTCTCAATTTTTGTTTTGTTGCAATTGCTTTGAGGACTTAACCATAAATTCTCTGTCAAGGCTGATGTTTAGACTGCTGTTTCCTAGACTGCCTTCCAGGATTTTTGTAATTTGTGGTTTTACATTTAAATCTTTAATTCATCTTGAGTTAACTTTTTTCATATGATGAAAGATAAAGGTCTAGTTTCATTCTTCTATATCTGTGTAGACAGTTGTCCAAGTACTATTGATATTTATTGAATAGAGAATTATTTCCCCATTGCTTATTTTTGTACATTTATTGAGTATTGTTTTAGATGTTGTGACTTAGAACTGAGAACAAATTGAAGATACTTCCACCTACCCGTGGGGACAGTTGAGTGTGCTAAATAACACACTCAGACATGAAAGAAGATTGAGGCCTGTTTTACAAATCAATAGTGTAATAAAGAGAATTATTTAAAAATCTGTAGAGAAACACACATTATATTTTTAATACAGTGACCCCAGCCAGTGGTCAGTGTAATTTTATGGGGTTTTTCTACCTTGTGAATATCTCCATATCTCACCAATCAAATAATGTGAAGGATATTCAAATAATGTGAATAATTATTCATTAATGTGAAGGAATAAATACAAGGCCTGAAGGATACTGTCAATTGTTTGCTTTAATAATATACATTCCTGAGTCTGAAGCAAAGTCTTCTCATTGAAAAATAAGGCTGGAGGTTAAAGATATTGGTTATCTCTAACACATTGTACCAGCATGTTATTTTTGGAAGAGTCATCTTTCTGTTTTTCTGTTATATTTCAACCTATAAATTGTTTGAGGAATGAAGGAACATTGGTATATTGATCTTAGTATAAATTAAGTGTAGCATTTTATATGTTAAACTGGTGTTTTCCTAGCAATATATCTGCAGCATCTCAATGTCTATGAAACTATCATGATTTATAATGAACTAAGGCCAAAACATCAGTGGAATGCCATGCCCAGTAAACCATTTTAATACTCAGCAATTGATTCTATAAGGTTCTTGCTCTTGTAGCAAGATTGCCCTATCAACAGCCCTACATCCTCCTCCCCATACAAACTCCCTGTTTACTCATTCCATAGCGCTATCATACTTGGCCAATGTCATCAAACACTGGTGGAAAATGAGGATGCTTATTATAATATAGAATGTTGATTAAGAGTTCTTAATCTCTATTTCTTTACAATCTTTTACAAAGACTTCTCTCCCTATCACAGTTGTTTTTTGATTACACATACCAGCCTCTGGCAAGTTGCCATCACATGGCCACAACTGCAAGTGGACTGAGACATGTGAAAGAGTATGTGAATATTTAATGTTATTGTTTCTGCTACAGGCTTCCAGAGGTGGAGTCATAATATGGATATGTGTTTCCTGGCTGTTTTATCTCAGGGAGACTATGACTTGGGATTTTTCTGCTTCATTCACTTTGCTGACGTCTGACAGGTATAACCAATACACTCCATAATTCTTAGATTTTTACTCACTTAAATTTTCCTATGATTTTAACTTTGCATTTTAATAGAATCTTTTCCTAATACTTTTCTTGCAAAGCATATGAGCATTGCAGAGATCAATAAATCCATATTTTCTGCCTATCCAATCCTGAACTTGAAGTTCCTATAGCTAACCTATTGTATATCTCCACCTGAAAGTCTGAACTATGTTTCAAACTCAGCGTGCTCAACAATAATTGAAGCAGTCTCTTGGCCTCACACTTACTCCTTTCTTTTTGTTTTTCATCTTACTTAATGGTATTGCCAGTTCTCTAGTTATTCAAGCAACACACCTAAACATTATCGTTATTTCTTCAAATATTTTCCCTCTGCCCTTCTCCCATTAAATCAATGACCAAGGCCAGTTGATTCTATCTTACTCTACCTCCATCAACTTTCCTCCATTCCCACTACCACAATCCTAGTTATGTCAATAGTGTCTCTTTCTGTGATTACTATAGCAGCTTCTTAATTAATCTCCAATCCATTCCTCATCCTACAATTACAGTAACGTTAATGTAAGACAAATATGATCATATCAGTTTCTAATTTCATGACAAAGACTCCCAATGCCTTTAAATAAATGTCAAAATACTCAGCATTTACAAAGTGCCTAAAGGCCTGCTTGTTCTTCTCCAGCCTCATATCACATACATTTTAGTCATGACCCATCTTCTATCATTTCTCTCAACGTTGGTCAGTCTAATTACTATTCATTATTCAAGTCTCACCCTACCTCTCATTTTCCCCAGAAAGCCTTACTTCATTTCTTCATGGAAGATTAAGTATTTTGTCTATGTATTTCTATAATTATTCTATCATAGATCTAAGACATACTTAATTATAATTGGCTACTCTAATTCTTGCCTTGCTCATTATTCTTGACATTGAGTATTATTTCATTTTAACCAAATTTTCAGTTCAATTTAATGTGAATTTTCAAATTAATTTTATTATTTAATTTTATTTTGAGCCTATACTTTCTTTAATTTGAAACTCTATAGCATAATATTCTTGTTTGTTAAACTACTAGCTATATTATATTGAACAGCTCCAGTATATATACTGTTGAACAGCTTCTCTTACATATGTCTGAAATTGTAAGTAACAAATATCTTTGAAAAAAGTGAGTATAAATATTAGCTATTTCATACATTTTCCATGAATTATTACCACTTTAAAAATACCTACAGTTTACTTACAAAAATTAAAAATTTTAAAAATTGCCATGTCATGATCAGTAAAAATAAATGTATCTCATATGATCAATAATCCTGAAAAGTAGACTCTACCTTTGTAGTGTTTATACATAAGTGGAAACATAAAACACAATATAAATTAATCTTTGAAGTTGCCTCCTTGAGTGTATAACAATGGGAAAATTGTATTTTCTACAATAAAAGTAAAAATACATTTTATAATATAAATGTGGTCTAGGTCCTATGTAGTTTAATTATTGTAAACTTTATTAATATTTATCATGCCTCATACAGGTCCATTCCAATAGTTAGTTTGATACAGTTTTTAAAAATATTTTAGCATGAATAAATGCCAGATAAACCTTCTGAGATGTATGATGTTCATGGCACTGTTTAGTTTTCAAAGGATACTCATTTTATTAATACAAAAATATTCAAAATTGAGAGATATCATTAGCTAAATGTATACTTGTAAAGTATTAAAATCAAATAAACAATAAATAGCTCGTGTATGTAGAAAGCTTGCACTCTTTGTAGTTTCTCGTAAAGTGCTACTTCTCAGATACAACACTTTAAAGTAATTTCCCTGTAGAATATACTAGAACACGTTTTTTTAAAGAAAATGTTATGAGGCATCCACTGTGATATGAGTACAAATGCACTCAATAGTTAGGGGAATCAAAACTAGGTGATTGATATGGTTTGGCTGTGTCCACACCCGTATCTCATCTTGAACTGTAGTTCCCATAATCCCCACATGTCATGGGAGGGACCCGGTGAAAGGTAAATGAATCATGGTGGCAGTTCTCTCCATGATGTTCTCATGACAGTGAGTTCTCACAAGATCTGATGGTCTTATAAAGGGCCTCTCCTGCCTTTTGCTCTGCACTCCTCTCTCCTCCCTCCATGTGAAGAAGGATGTGTTTGCTTCTTCTTCTGACATGATTGTAAGTTCCCTGAGGCCTCCTTAGCCATTCAGAACTGTGAGTCAATTAAAACTCTTTCCTTTATAAATTGCCCAGCCTCAGGCAGTTCTTTATACCAGTATGATAATGAATGAATACAGTAAATTGGTACTGGATAGTGGGTCACTGCTATAAAGATACCTGAAAATGTGGAAACATCTTTGGAACCGGGTAACAGGCAGAGGCTGGAATAGTTTGGAGGACTCAGAAGAAGATAGGAAAATGTGGGAAACTTTTGAACTTCCTGGATACTTGTTGAATGGCTTTGACCAAAATGCTGATAGTGATATGGACAATGAAGTCCAGGTTGAGTTGGTCTTAGATGAGTATGAGGAACTTGTTGGGAACTGTAGTAAAGGTCCCTCTTGTTATGCAAACAGCCTGACAGCATTTTGGCCCTGTCTTGGAGATCTGTGAAACTTTGCACTTAAGAGAGAAGATTTAGCGTGTGTGGCAGAAGAAATTTCTAAGCAGCAATGTATTCAAGAGGAAGCAGAGCATGCAAGTTTTAAAAATTTGTAGCCTGATGATGCAGTAGAAAAAAAAAATAAAACTAATTTCTGGGGAGAAATTAAAACTGGCTACAGAAATTTGCATAAGTAACAAGGAGATGAGCACTAATCACTAAGATGATGAGAAAAATGTCTGCAAGGCATGCTAGAGAACTTCACAGCAGCCCCTCCCATCACAGGCCCAGAGGCCAAGCAGAAAAAACAATGGTTTAATGGGCTAGGCCCAGGGCCCCCCTGTTGTGTGCAGTCTAGGGACTTGATGACCTGTGTCCTAGCCATTCCAGATGCGGCTAAAAGGAGCCAAGTTACAGCTTGGGCCATAGCTTGAGAGTGTGCAAACCCCAAGTCTTGGTAGCTTCCACATGGTGTTGATCCTGAAGTTGCACAGAAGTCAAGAATTGTCTAATGCTGTACCCCCATTGTATCTGTGAAGTAACTAACTTGCTTTTGATTTTACAGGCTCATAGGCAGTAGGAACTTGCCTTGTCTCAGATGAGATTTTGGACTTGGACTTTTGAGTTAATGCTGGCCTCAGTTAAGACCTTTGAAGACTGTTGGAAAGCATGATTGTGTTTTGAAACGTGAGGACATGAGATTTGGGAGAGGTCAGGGGCAGAATGATATGGTTTCTCTGTGTCCCCACCCAAATCTCATCTTGAACTGTAGTTCTTATAATCCCCACTATGTCATGTGACAGTCCAGGTAGGAAGTGATTTAATCATAGGGATGGTTACCTCCATGCTGTTCTCATGATAGTGAGAGAATTCTCACAAAATCTGATAGTTTTATAAGGGGCTTTTCCCCCACTTAGATCAGCACTTCCCCTTGCTTCCTTGTGAAGAAGGATGTGTTTGCTTCCTCTTCTGGCAAGAATGTAAGTTTCCTGAGGTCTTCCCAGCCATGTGGAACTGTGAGTCAATTAAAACTCTTTCCTTTATAAATTACCCACTATCAGGCATGTCCTTATAGCAGTGTGAGAACAGACTAATACTGTGATATTAAGGTATATCGAAAGTGGAATAATAATGCAATACCAATACCCTGGGCAGGTTGATGCTTTCTCAGACTGGGCTAGTAGCTCATGTCATGGACAGCTGGGAGACAATAACAGTCTCATTGTGTATTACTAAGAGTCAAAGTTACTCTAAGAAAACAGAAACTCAGCATTTTATGGCAGGAATTTTACTTTTGATTCTGAAAAACCATTATTATTGTCAATTGACATAAAAGAGAGTTCACAGCAATTGGTACCTTGGAAGACAGAGAAGAAAAGGAAAATGAGAAGAGTTATGAAATAAAATTACTATTTCCAGAGACAGAATGCTAGAGTTAGATATCTGCCTTGTGACCTTATAAAACTTTATTGTTACACTTGCAAGGTGGGATGAAAATAAGCATCCTAATATTCTTAGTGTAGCATTGTGCTTCTTAATATCCAGAGAAAATGGGTTCAAGTCCTGCCACAAGTCCTGCATGAAACCCAGTTCCCTCTCATTATTATACAACAATTCTCATTCAATTGCTATTTTCTATTCGCATCTAGCTCTGATTTCCAGCTTTTTCTGAATTATAAGACTTCTGTGCACAGTGATCTAGTGCTGACCCAATTTGAGTACAGAAAGTTCTCTTTACTTCCTCTACTCTATGTCACAAATAATATCACTGAAAAGCAATATTGTTGGCTGTACATTTAAGAATAACTTATTACAGGTGCCATTTGTCAGTACTGTACAGAAGATAATTTTCAAATGACACCAGTTTCCCTGCTCTTAAAACGGGCTCTCAACCCCCTCTATCAATCCAGGCACCAACCTCCCATCATATTGTTTTATTTCTCTTCCTCTCCCCATGTTTCACTCTGTTTTCTTATTTTTAATCTGTTACGTCTCTGGATTCCTGTTCACTTTCTAGTAGACAACTTTGCTAAACATTTTAGAGTGTTCTCAAATGGCATGTCCATGAATCCTTAGTTTCTATTCATAGGAACTTTAAAAATATTTCCCTAACCAAAGAGAGTTACTTGACAAAAATAAACTTTAACTAGTTAAGTCAGAGTTCTTAATCTCAGTAAATCTCCTCTTCCTAGTGGTCATACTTATTAACTTGGCTTTCCAACTGTAAGTGAATTAATTATAAGAAATTCTTCTCAATTCTGTTCGTCTCTGTTCCATCAGCATTTATCACAATACTTGGCATGCAATTGGTACTGACAAAATGTTGAGACAATAGATGGAAGAATGACTGGTTAATTGAGTAATAAAAAGGGCATTAATAAATGTCCTTTTGGTTATCAAAGATGATTATTCAGTGGAAAAGATTAGGAGTACATTCTAGTTGCCATCCTTTTGAGAATCAAAGAAAATTAGAATAGCAATTTTGCTAATAATGTAACACATGTATCTGCAGCATAGTTTATAGTTTCCTGATAAAAGCTTTTTGTAGTAGAAACAGTAATATCACTGAGTGTGGAGATCCAGTTCAGTTTTTATGTTGACTATTTAATACTCTATGTAGAATGTCTAAATTAACATATAGATACCAATACTAAAATAAACTGGGAACTTTATTTTGGAAGTTTTAGATAATTCTGGCATTTGTTGTAATCAACTGCAGGTCTCTGATGCCCTTTTGTTAGCATGAGTTAATTGCTGCTCAAACTTAGAGGATAATTTTAAACAAATTTGTAACCAGCTGCTTTTCTAAAATCAGATTTCTGCAAATATGCTTATGAATATTAATTTTGCTAAATTACAGGGCTTCTAGATTCTCTGTCCACACAAGTTTTACAACTCTGCTTTACTCTTCCTTAATTAACCTTGATTTCCTATGCCTACAGTTTTTGTGATTTTAAGCTGGACGCATGACTTCAGTTCCTCTTTGTCGACCTTACCCCATTGTTTCCTTGCCTACCTAGCCATTTCTTTCTATACACCTTTTCTAATCCTCATTTGCTTTGCAAATCTAATCACTATTCCTACCTAATAATTCATTTGCTCCACACACCTCTTCTTTCTCTTTAATCTCTATTTCACTCTTCCTCCCATTTCTCTTTTAAATTATTTTATATTTATTCTTGTCTACGTTTAAATGTTTTCCTTTTTCCTACTTACTTGCTTTTGGCGGATTTTTTCCCCTTCACAAATAAACAACCATCTAATAGCAGTGCAGATGTGATGCTGCATATTTTATGTCATTGGAAATAAAGTTAGTTAATAAAGTATATACACTACTAGAGAAATTAAAAGAAAAAAAGGAATCATATAGTAGGCCTAATATAATCTATATTAAAATCTGCTTCTAAAAGCTTTTATGCAAAATTCGTACTTCACTGATTCCAAAGTAATGTGTGTACAAAAGAAGTGTATATTTTAAAAATTATACATTTAACTGACAATATGTAGTGTTTAGTAAAATGTGGATAACGTACTCAACAAAAATTATGACAGCCTTTAAATGATTATAGTGAAACATATTTGGTTTACACAAAGTAGTTAATAATTTCAGGAAAATAAGTATAAGCATAAGATATATAATAAGGTAGTTGATAATGTCAGGAAAATAGAGCATAGTGCACACACTATTGATAAAAAATTAACAATACTACCATTTTTCTTAAGAAATTTCTGGAATTCTTGGTATTTTATAAATAAAAGGTTTCAACATTTCTGTTTCATTATGAAAATAAACAGACGTGACTGATTTAGAACCATAGAAGTAAAGCAATTATGTTGTTAAAAATGGCTAACAATACATGAATTTGTCCAAGATGATAATACTTTAGGAGAAAAACATATTAAATATCTTACATATTCTTGGAGATAGCTTTGATTTATGAGTGGTTTTATGAAACAGCCTTCTTCATGTCAACAACGCAAATGACAAAGCCTGTTTTGCAAGGGTATTCTCAAGGAAATTGTAATTCACTGTCATAGTTTTGTGCAATATTATTGCACAACATACATTTCAAGCAAAAATCCTTATGGATGCTAAACAATACTACAATCGCCACTCTATCTAAAATTCCACTTGACTAATTATTTTCTCAGATGTATCTTTTTTTTTTTTTTTGACCAAAAAACTTTTGTTTTGGCATTTGTGGACAAAAAATGTTACTGCAACATTTAATAATCACTCCTTAAGACACAGACTTAGAGAGCAATATTTGTACCAAAGTATTTTTAACATTATATAAGTAATCAGAGTATCCTCAGCAGAAAACACACCCTTTCAGAAGTGTTTGGCACTATGTGACCGTTAGGCTATGACATTTTACTTACTATTAATGCCACATAAACATAATAGTCAATTAGCTTTGGAGAGTTCCGTAATAATGTATGAAAATTATAAGAAACAAAAACATAAGCAAAGGACTTTTCATTAATTGTATAGCAAAGGATCTGATGTATAAGATAATGTAGAATGGAAGCATAGCTGAGGAAAATTTACCCAGAGAGAAATTTAACACAGTATTTTATCTTATCTGTCTCTCATGACACTGAATGTTTTCAGAAAATGATTCTAACTTAAAACAAAACTGTTCAGGGGATCCAAAGGCTTGCAATAGTGGGTTTCCCATTTTAAGAGGATCTTTGTACAAAGAAGGTAAAGCAGGTAAATAACTTTGTTTTTACCAGGAAGTCTTAAAACCCTATCCACTAGGAATATAATTTGGTCCCCCTGTTGCCTGATGCCTTTTATTTTCCTGATTAAAGCAAATCAAGCTTTACTAATCAAAACTACTTCTTAATATGATTAAATGTAGAGTAGCATAGATTAATTTTATCATCTAATAGCAGTTCAAAGGATTAAATGTTAAAATCCATATAAAAATGGCCATTGCTTCAGTTAGTTTACTCTGCACTTTTACTTACTTTGACTTTTTAATATTGTAAACTTTACTTTACCTTTACAATTGTTTTCTATCAACTGAAACCGTACATCTTACATTGCCTTTCTAGTTTTAGAGACAAAGAAAACACCTTTGAAGAGGAGGGAGAGGATCAGGAAAAATAACTAATGGGTACTAGGCTTAATAGCTGATGATTAAATAATTTGTACAACAAACCCTCATGACACATTGACCTATGTAACAAACCTGCATATGTAGACCTGAACTTAAAGTAAAAGTTTAAAAAAAAGAAAAAAAAAAAGAAAAAAAAAAGAAAGAAAGAAAATTTGCGGCTGGACATGGTGGCTCACGCCTGTAATCCCTGCACTTTGAGAGGCCAAGGCAGGTAGATCAACTGAGGTTGGGAGTTTGAGAGCAGCCTGGCCAACATGATGAAACCCCGTCTCTGCTAAAAATACGAAAAATTAGCTGGGCGTAGTAGCGCACACCTGTAATCCCAGCAAATCAGGAGGCTGAGTCAGGAGAATTGCTGGAACCCATGGTCAGAGGTTGCAGTGAGCCAAGAGATCGCACCACTGCACACTAGGCTGGGCAACAAGCGCAAAACTCTGTCTCAAAAAAAAAAAAAAAAAAAAAAAAGAAAGAGAGAAAGAAAATAAAATAAAATAAAATACATTTTATAATATTTATAAAGCCACATGCCAACAGCTTAATTCAACTCAACTCATTTGAAAATAAAAATTTTCCTACAATAGTATCTTATTTAAGTCCATCATATTTCAATGTTTTTGTTAATAGGTATCATATTATTTTAACTATCACTACATATGTGTCTACCATCATATTCCTAACTTACAAAAAAAGGAGTTCTATTTTAGCACCCTCTTCTTCAATAAATATTATTTAGATAACTAGTAATAATGCATATTTAATAAAGGAGACTTAAATTCCCACCAAAAATTATAAAAATACCAACTTGCCTTGTTTTTGCCAGAAATACATTGAAGTTAAAAGCCACTAGTTGACATTATCTTTCATTTTAAGTTAATTAATTCTGTGATTTCCACTTACACCTCTTGTATTTGATCTCCTGGGCGTAGGACATGCTGGTGATAGAAAAACTGAATCTCTTTACATTTTGTGGACAAATTCATTGGATTATGTATTTTAAAATGAAATTAAACTGGGTCAAATACTTGTTTCTAGTTGTATTCTATTCATTTAATTCCCTAAGAAGTTTTGTTTATTTTTTAAGCCAAAAAACAACTCCACTATGCAGTGACTGTAAATAAATGAGGAAAGTAAATGAAGTATATTATATTTGGCTGTGAAGTCATTTATATTTGTATGACAATACAAAGCATCAAGTTAAACCTGTGCATCAGTGATTACTTTTTGGAGGAAGAATTTGGCAGAAACCCAAAGGAAAACTCAAATTATAATAGCTCTTGTCTGAGTTACAACAGTTTCTGTTCATCTGCAAGGCATTTAGTTAATTAGTTGTGATAGAATAAAATCGGAAATCAAATTATTTTATACTCAGAAGCTAGCCCCTATATACAGCCCAGTAGTGGATTTATAGATCTTTACCAATGGAAGGTAGCCTATTAAATTGTCTCAACTAAACTTTGTTGCTTGCTTTATTTAATTTTAATAGCATAAAATTTTCTAAACTTATACTTTGAGTTGCTAGGCTTTTAAAACATGTATATTACACGAACCATATTATTCTTTGTACATAATTTTATGTAAAACATATATGACCATTTGTGTGTTCCTAAGGCAGTAGGTGCCCTTTGAATATTCAAGAGATAATGTCTTAGTTCTATGGGAAATAAAAATCATGTATTTTGTAAACTATTTTCTTGTAATCATTCTCTTCTCTGATGCTTGTAGCAATTATTGCCTTTAGCATTATTTTGATTTTTTCTGTATTCTATTTTCATTTTATTACTCAAGTTTATAAATTACCTTATTCTATAAAATAAACCAAATTTAAATTTGTGTGAAATTATTTACTGCATGTAGCTTATTCAATATATATTTATGCCAGGAAAGCTTGTTGAGTATATAGCACAAAAGTCTATAATTTCAATGTATTTATGCATGGGATTTAGCTTCATCTCTTTTTATTTTAACTTCTATTTTAGATACAGCGGGTACCTGTGCAGATTTGTTACATCAAAAAATTGTGTGATGCTGAGGTTTGGAGTACTAATCCTGTCATTCTGGTGGTAAGTATAGTACCTGAGAGATAGATTTTTAACCCACCCCCTTATGCTTTAGTAGTCCACAGTGTCTATTCTTCCCATATTTATGGCCATGTATACTCAATGCTTAGTTTCCACTTATAAGTGAGAACATTCAGTATTTGGTTTTCTGTTTTTGTATTAATTTATTTATAATGAATATAATCTTTTTAATAATATAATCTTTCCCTTTGCAGCAACATGGGTGGCTTTTATTGATTTTATTTATTTGCTATTGAGTTGATTTTATTTCTTTGCTATTGTTAATAGCGTAGCAATGAGCATACAAGTGCATATGTCTTTTTGGTAGCATGATTTGTTTTCTTTGGGTATATATCAAGTAAGCATTGCTGGGTCGAATAGTAGCTCTGTTTTCAGTTCTTTGAGAAATCTCCAGACTACTTTTCACCGTGTCTGGACTAATTTACATCCCCCAATAGTGCATAAATGCTTCCTTTACTCCACAGCCTAGCCATCATTTGATGTTGTTTTTTTTTTTTTTAATTTTTTTAATAGTAGTCATTCTGACTGGTGTGAGATGGTATCTCATTGTGGTCTTAATTTGCACGTCTCTGATGATTAGTGTTGTTGAGCATTTTCTCATGTTAGCCACTTGTATGTCTTCCTTTAAGAAGTGTCTGTTCACACTCTTTGCCCATTTTTTAATGGTGTTATTTGGTTTTTGCCTATAGATTTAAGTACCCTGTAGATTCTGGGTGTTAGACTTTTGTAGGATGGAGAGTTTGAGAATTTGATTTTGCATTCCCTAAGGTGTTTGCTTACTCTGTTGATGGTTTCTTTTGCTGTACAGAAGCTCTTTTGTTTAATTAGATTCCACTTTTCCATTTTTGTTTTTGTTGCAAGTGCTTTTGGGGACTTAGACAAAATTATTTTGTCAAGGCCAGTGTTGGAAAGAGTATTCTGTAGGTTGTATTTCAAGATTTTTGTAGTTTGATGTCTTACATTTAAATCTTTAATCCATTTGATTTAATTTCTATATATGGCCAGTCATAGTGACTCACGCCTGCCTACACAGCACTGTGGAAGGCTGAGGTGTAAGGATCACTTGAGCCCATAAGTTTTAGACCAGCATGGGCAACATAGAGAGACTCCACCTCTAGAAAAAATTAAGAATTAGCTATGAGTGGCAGCATGCACCTGTAGTCCCAGCTACTTGGGAAGCTGTGGTGCAAGGATTGCTTGACCCCAGGAAGTGGGGGCTGCAGTGAGCCACGACCATGTCACTGCACTTCTGCCTTAGTGACAGAGCTAGACCATATCTCAATAATAATAATAATAATAATAGTAATAATAATAATAATTTTAAAAAGTGAAAGATAGCGGCCCAGTGTAAACCTTATTCATATGACTAGTCAGTTATCTCAGAACCACTTATTGAATATAAAGAACTTTCCACCTTGCTTGATTTTGTTGGCCTTGTTGAAGATCAGATGGTTTTAGTTGCGTGGCTTATTTCTGAGTTTTTTATTGTGTTCCATTGGCCTATGTGTCTGTTTTTTACCAATATCAAGCTGTTTGGGTTACTGTGACTTTATAGTATAGGTTGACATCAGGTAGTATGATGTCTCTAACTTTGTTCTTTTTGCTTAGGGCTGCTTTATCTTCATCTTTGAAAACCAAATCCCCACAATGATAGTGACGTGTGGTTGGCATATTTATTTTAAAAAAATCATTATGCTATAAGTATTTATTTCCATGTTGGAATAAGAAAGTTTTTTACTGTGTTTTATAAACACAAAACTAAGTTGCCACTACTGTTAAATATGTAATTTACTAATATTTTTTCCTAAAATATTATCATGCTCATCATTACCTCCAGGGTTACCTAGTTTAATTAACAAGGAGATGTGAAACTATAGAGAAAATTCAGGACTGCAATAATTCATATCAAATCAACAATTTGATTCAGATTTGTAAAATAGAATTTCATCAATTTCTATTGGCCCAAGCTTGGCAAAATTGCTTCTATTGGTCTAGAATGTTATTTATTGGATTCTATATTCATTATATTAAAGAATGGAGGTTAATTTTATTTTACAAGCAGGACAATTTAGTTTTAATATTTGAAGAGTAAGATCTTCAGTTTCTGAATTTTGGGTCTAAACTATATTAGTCCATGAAACCTTAAAAGTAATCATTTTACAAGGGTGATGATACTTTTTCTGGAATAAAAATAATAGAAGAAAATGATAAATGATAAAGCTTAGCCTAAGAATAGATTATGTTTTCCAATCAACTAAATCTATACTCCAATTACTCTGACTCATATTGAGATAAAAGTCCTTCAAACTATGCACACAGATTCACTGTTCTGTTTAAGTAATTCTGTAAACAGATTGTTCTAGGAAGAGGTTTGTGATCTGATAGTTAAACAACATTAATATATATCTCAAGAGATTAATATTTCAAAATATGCTCCTTATCAGACCTCAAAGAAAGCATAATTGTAGTGAATACTGAGTAAAATGATTCTTTCTGATGAATAGGAAAAGAGAAACAAAATTTATCTTCCTAATTCTAAAATTATTTTATTAACACTATTATTTTATTTTACTGAATGTCCCATAAATATATATCTAAGGCACTTTTGTATTAAATGTACATTTTTTTAAACTAATGAAATACCAGCTTTGTATTTATTACTGTATTTAGTAGTAGCTACTAGTGGTTTTATGAGACCACACTAAAGTCTAGACTTCAAATCAAAATCCAGCTAATTCGTGTCCTCTAAATTACTTCCTCTTAACACTAAAATTCTCCTATTTTACAACTAGTTGCCTTCCATGGTATAAAGCAGAAGAATCTAATCATAAAATTATGCATAAATCTATTAACTGCTCCTTGGAGGGATAACAGCTTCTTAAATTTAGCAACATCTGTGTTATTTAAATTTTCAACAGGTCATTCATGACAATTATTTATTATACTTTAAATAATTTATGGTTTTATATCTATTGTAAATCCATTTAACCCATTGAAGAGAGGGTAAGAGGGGAACTAGTATTACACTGTAGTTTTAGCAAACAAATACGAAATGATAGATTATTTCCTTTAAAGTGTCTAGAGAATGTATTTGAAGCAAACACTTAAGACAAATGACAGCATTCCACCAAATACCTCTAGTCTATCTATCATTTAAAATTGTCCCATTGTCTTCATCTTTAAAACCTTAAAAAAAAAAAAGCAAATAAACTGTAAAATAAAAAAGTCCTAAGACATAAACCCATCTTAAAATTCTGCTATTAAAAATCAGGAAACAACAGGTGCTGGAGAGGATGTGGAAAAATAGGAACACTTTTACACTGTTGGTGGGACTGTAAACTAGTTCAACCATTGTGGAAAACAGTGTGGTGATTCCTCAAGGATCTAGAACTAGAAATACCGTTTGACCCAACCATCCCATTACTGGGGATATACCCAAAGGATTATAAGTCATGCTGCTATAAAGACACATGCACACACATGTTTATTGCGGCACTATTCATAATAGCAAAGACTTGGAATCAACCCAAATGTCCATCAGTGACAGACTGGATTAAGAAAATGTGGCACATATACACGATGGAATACTATGCAGCCATAAAAAAGGATGAGTTCGTGTCCTTTGTAAGGACATGAATGCAGCTGGAAACCATCATTCTCACAACTATTGCAAGAACAGAAAACCAAATACTGCATGTTCTCACTCATAGGTGGGAATTGAACAATGAGATCACTTGGACACAGGAAGGGGAGCATCACACACCGGGTCCTATTGTGGGGAGGGGGAAGGGGGCAGGGTTAGCATTAGGAGATATACCTAATGTAAATGACAAGTTAATGGGTGGCAGTACACCAACATGGTACATGTATACATATGTAACAAACTTGCACGTTGTGCACATGTACCCTAGAACTTAAAGTATAATAAAAAAAAAAAAAATCTGCTATTTGGACGGTCCTGGTCAAATAGCCTGCCATCCTAGCCTACCTTTGGAAGGCCCAGGTGGAAGGATCGTTTGAGCCCAGGAGTTCGAGACCAGACTGGGCAACATTGAGAAAACATGCCTCTACAAAAAAAAAAAAAAAAAAAAAAAAAAAATTAGCTAGGTGTGATGGTGGGAACCTGTGGACCCAGCTGCTCAGGAAGTTGAGGTAGGGGAATCACTTGAGCCTGAGAGGATCACTCCAGCCTTGGCAACAGAGGGAGACCCTATCTCAAATAAATAAATAAATACAATAAAACAACAAAACACCTGCTATTTATTTATTTAGTGTTTACTTTTTATTTCGTGTTTAATTTTAATTTTTGAGTACATAGTAGGTATATATATATATATTTATGAGATACCTGAGATATTTTGCTACAAACATGCAATATGTAATAATCACATCAGGGAAAATGGGGTATCCATTACCCCAAACATTTATCTTTTGTGTTGCAAAGGATCTAACTATACTCTTATTTATTTTTAAATGTATGACTTTTTTTTTTTTTTTTTTTTGCTGTAGTCACCTTGTTGAGCTAGAAAATATTAGGTCTTATTAATTATTTATATTTTTTGTGCCCACTAATCATCCCCATTTCACCTTACTCCCTCATCACCCTTCCTAGCCTCTGATAATTATCCTTCTACTCTCTATCTCCATGAGATCAATTGTTTTAAGTTTTTGCTTCCATAAATGAATGAGAACATGGGAAGGTTGTCTTTCTGTGCCTGGCTTATTTCACCTAAGATAATGACTTCCAATCCCATCTATGTTGTTGCAAATGACAGGATCTCATTCCTTTTAACAGCTGAGTAGTACTCCATTGTTTTTGTGTTTTCTTTATCCATTCATCTGTTGATAAACATTTGCATGGCTTCCAAATCTTAGCTGTTATCAACAGTGCTGCAACAAACATCGGAGTGCAGCTATCTCCTTGATATACCGATTTTCTTCACTTGGGGTCTTACTTTTTCTCACTAGGTTTGCTGGATCATATGGTCTCTATCTTTTAGTTTTCTGAAGAACACCCAAACTGTTCCCCATAGTGGTTGTACTAATTTGCATTCCCACTAACAGTATACTATGGTTCCCTTTTCTCCACACCCTTCCCATCATTTGTTATTGCCTACCAGTTGTATAAAAGTCATTTTAACTGGGGTGAGATAATATCTCACTATAGTTTTAATTTGCATTTCTCTGATGATTAGTGATACTGATCACCTTTTAATAAACCTATTTGTCATTTATATGTCTTCTTTTGAGAAATATCCATTCAAATCTTTTGTCTAATTTTCAATTGAATTATTATATTTTTTAATCTGTAGAGTTGTTTGAGCCTTCTTGTATTCTGGTGAATTGTCCCTTGTTAGATGGGTAGATTGCAAATATTTTGTCCCATTTTATAGGTTGTCTTTTTACTTTGTTGATTATTTCCTTTGTTGTGCAGAAGCTTTTTAACCTGGTATGATCCCATCTGCTCATTTGTGATTTGGTTACTTGTGCTTTTGGGGTATTACTCAATAAACATTTGCCCAGATCAATGTCCTGGAGAGTTTCTCCAATGTTTTCTTTTATTAGCATAGGTTGAGGTCTTAGGTTTAAGTCTTTAATCTGCTCTGATTTACTTTTTTATATATTGTGAGAGATAGGGGTATAGTTTTATTCTTCTGGATAAGGATATTCTAGTTTCTCAAGACCATTTATTAATGAGATTGTCTTTTCCTCAGTGTATGTTCTTGGCATCCTTGCTGCAAATGAGTTCACTGCAGATGTGTGAACTTATTTCTGGGTTATCTATTCCCTTCCACTCGTTTATGTGTCTGTATTTATGCCAGTACCATGCTGTTTTTGTTACTCTATCTCTACAGTACAATTTGAAGTTAGGTAATGTAATTCTTCCAGTTTTGTTCCTTTTTCTTAGGATAGTTTTGGCTATTCTGGGTCTTTTGTGGTTCCATATAAATTTTGGAATTGTTTTTTATTTCTCTGAAGAATGTCATTGGTGCTTCCATAGAGATTGCATTAAATCTGTAGATTGCTTTGTGTAGTATGAACATTTTTTTAACAATATTGATTCTTCCAATCCATGGACATAAAATATCTCATCATTTTGTGTTTTCAATTTCTCGCATTACTGTTTTTTTTTTTTTTTATTGTAGAGACCTTTCACTTATTTTGTTAATTCCTATGTATTTTGTTTTATTTGTAGCTATTGCAGATGGGATTAATTTTAAAATTTATTTTCAGATTGTTTGCTGTAGGTATATGAAATGCTACTGATTTGCACATGTTGACTTAATACCCTGCAACTTAGTTTTTCATATCTAATAGTATTTTTGGAAGATTCTTTAGGTTTTTCTAAATATGAGATTATATCATCTGCAAACAAGAATAATTTGACTTATTCCTTTCCTATTTGGAGGCCCTTTCTTTTGTCCCCTCGTCTGATTGCTCTAGCTAGGACTTCCAGTAATATTTTAACTAACAGTGGTGACAGTGAGCAGTCTTGTAGTGTTCCAGATCTTGGAGGAAAGGCTTTCAGTTTTTTCATTCAGAATGATACTAGCTATAGATCTTTTGTATATGACTTTTATTGTGTTGGGTTATGTTCCTTATGTGCCTAGTTTTAGAGGGTTTTTATCATCAAGGAATACTGAATTTTGTGGAAAGCTTTCTCAGCATTAATTGAAATGATCATATGGCTTTTACCTTCATTCTGTTGATATGGTGTATCACATTGATTGATCTGCATATGGTGAACCATTATTGCATCCCTGGGATAAATACCACTTGACATGAAGAATGATCATTTTAATGTGCCATTGAATTCATACTGCCAGTATTTTATGAAAGATCTTGACATCAATATTCATTACTAATGTTGGTCTGTAGTTTTCTTTTCTTTTCTTTTTTTTTTTTTTAAATATGTCTTTGGCTGGTTTTGGTGTCAGGATAATACTGGCCTTGTAGAATGAATTTGGAAATAGTCCCTCTTCCTCCATTTTTTTCAGAATAGTTTTAGGTTTAGTATTGGTTTGAGCATTGGTGTTAGTTTTTCTTTAAAGGGTTCATAGAAATCAGAAGTGAAGCCATTTTGTTCTTGTCTTTTCTTTGCTGGGAGAACTATTATTATAGATTTGATTGCATGATTTTTTATTAGTTTTTTTCAGGTTTTGGATTTCTTCATGGTTCAATTTGACTAGGTTTTATGTGACTGGAAATTCAACTCGTTCTTCTAGATTTTCTGATTTATTTCCATATAGTTGAATGCAGTGTCCACTAAAGATCATTTAAATATCTGTGAGTTGTAATGCCGTTTCCATATTCAATTTCATTTATTTAGATCTTCTCCTTTTTTTAGTTAGTGTGGCTAAAAGTTTGTCAATTTTGTTTTTTCACACCAACTTTTTGGTTCATTGATCTTTTGTATTGATTTCTTTATTTCATTTGTATTTATTGCTGCACTAATATTTATTATTTCCTTTCTTTTCCTAATTTGGGGTTTAGTTTTATCTCTTTTTTTCAACTTGTTTAAGATGCATCATTAGTGTATTTGAAATTTCTCTTTTTTTCATGTAGGCACTTAACATATTTTCCTCTTAGTACTGCTTTCACAGTGTTCTATATGTTTTGGTATGTTGTGTTTCCATTATCATTTATTTCAAGAAAATTTCTTTTTCTTAATTTCATTGACCCACTGGTCATTGAGGTATACATTGTTTAATTTCCATGTGTTTATATAATTTCCAAAATTCTACTTGTTATTGATTTCTAGTTTTATTCTATTTTGGCCTGAGAAGATGCTTGATAGTATTTCAATTTTTAAAAAAGTATTAAGACTTGTTTTGTGACATACATTATGGTCTATCCATGAGGGTGATTCATGTACTAAGGAAAATAATGTGTATTCTGCAGCCCTTGGATGAAATGCTCTATAACTATATTTTAGGCCCATTTGGTCTATAGTGCAGATTAAGTCCAATATTTCTTTATTGATTTTCTAACTGGATATCTGTCCAGTGTGGAAAGTGAGGTATTGAAGTCTCCAGCTATTATTGTATATCAGGGCCCATCTTTCTTGTTAGCTCTAAAAATATTTACTTTATATGCCTGGTTGCTCCAGCATTGTATATTATATAGATATATAAATGCTCTATGCATATATATTTGCATAGAGTATATATGTTTACTAGCATTGTATTGTCTTGTAGAGTTGATCCTTTTAACATTATATCACCTTATATGTCCCTTCTTACAGTTTTTTTCTTGAATTCTATTTTTTTCTGATATAATGATAGCTATTCCTGCTTGTTTGTGATTAGCATTGGCATGGAATATCCTTTCCCCTCCCTTTATTTTTAGTCTATGTGTGCCTTTATAGGTGAAGTATGTTTCTTGAGGCAGAAATATTTGAGTTTTTTTTAATCATTCAGCCAATTTATGTCTTGTGTTTATAGAGTTTAGTCCATTTACATTTAATGTTATTATTTATAAGTAAGAACTTACTCCTGCCATTTAGTTATTTGTTTTCTTGTTGTTTTGTGGTCTTCTCTCTCTTTTTTCCTTCCTTCCTGTCTACTTTTAGTGAAGGTGTTTTTCTCTGTTGGTATAATTTAATTTCTTGCTTTTTATTTTTTGTGTACCTGTTTGATATGTTTTGGTTTGATATGGTTTGGTTGTGTCCCCACTCAAATCTCAATTGTAGTTCCCACAATCCCTATATGTCATGGGAAGGACTTGGTAAAGATAATTGAATCATGGGAAATGTTTTCTTCATCCTGTTGTCATGATAGTAAGGTAGTTCTCATGAGAGCTGATGATTTTATAGGAGGCTTCTGTCTTTGATAAGCACTCATTCTTCTCTCTTCTGCCACCTGTGTAGAAGGACATATTTGCCTCCCCTTCCACCATAATTGTAAGTTTCCTGAGGCCTTCCCAGCCATGTGGAACTGTGAGACAATTAAACCTCTTTCCTTTATAAATTGTCCAGTCTCAAGTATTTCTTCATAACAGCATGAGAAGGAACTTGTACAGTAAATTGGTACTGAGAGTCGGGTGCTACTGTAAGGAATGTGGAAGTAACTTTGGAACCAAGTAACAGGCAGAGATTGGAACAATTTGGAAACCTCAGAAGAAGATAGGAAACTGTAAGAAAATTTGGAACTTCCTAGAGACTTGGAGGGTGCAGAAGATGGGAAGATATGGGAAAGTTTGGAACTTCCTAGAGAGTTGCTAAATGGCTTTGACCAAAATGCGGATAGTGATATTGACAATGAAGTCCAGGCTGAGGTGGTCTCGGATGGAGATGATGAATAACTTGTTGGGAACTGGAACAAAGGTGACTCTTGTTATGCTTTACTTAAGAGGCTGGCAACATTTTGCTCCTGCCCTAGAGATCTGTGGAACTTACAACTTGAGAGAGATGATTTAGGGTACCTGGTGGAAGAAATTTCTAAGTAGCAAAATATTCAAGAGGAAGCAGAGCATAGGAGTTTGAAAAATTTGCAACCCAGTAATGTGATAGGAAAGAAAACCCCATTTTCTGGGGAAAAATTCAAGCCTGCAGCAAAAATTTGCATAAGTAATGAGGAGCTGAATGTTAATCACCAAGACAACAGGGAAAATGTCTTCAAGGTATGTCAGAGACTTTCATGGCAGCCCCTCCCATCACAGACCCAGAGGCCTAGGAGGAAAAAAATGGTTTAGTGAACCGGACACAGGGCCCCTTGCTCTATGCAGCCTCCAGATTTAGTGCCCTGCATCCCAGCTGCTTCAGCTCCAGCTATAGCTAAAAGGGGCCAAGATAAAGCTCAGGCCATTGCTTCAGATAGTACAAGTCCCCTGCCTTGGTAGCTTCCACGTGGTGTTGGGCCTGCTAGTGTACAGAAGTGATTCACTTTTGTGAGTTTCTCTTGTGTCCTGCAACACTGCTGTAGTCATTTATTAGTTCCAAGAGGTTATTTAATATATTCTTTCAGAATTTCTACATAGCTGATTATATTTTCTACAACCAAAGACTTTTATTCCTTCCATCAGTCAAGATGTATACTTGTTATTTCATGTTTTTCAGATTGCATTAGCTAGGGCTTCCAGTACAATGTTGAAAAGCAGTAATGAAAGGGAAGAAATTTCATTTCCTTGTGCGTCTTAGCAGGAAATCTTTTTCCTGCTAAGTTTTTCACCCTAAGTGTGAAGTTATTTGTTTGAGGTGGAAAAATATTTTTATACATTATTAGATTTTCTAATACTTTGTTGATAAATTTACATTTATTTTTGTGAAATATATTGGCTTGTACTTGTTGCTTTTTAAAAAAATTCCTCTAATGTCTTCATCTGGATTTGATACAAGGATACAGCTGACCTCATGTAGTGAGTTAGAAGTGTTCTCTTTGCTTCCTTTTTTTTAAGAGATTGTGGAGAATTGGTATAAGTTATTCCTTTGATGTTTTGTGGAACTCACCAGTGAATCCATCTGAACCTGGTACGTTTTGTTTTGCAAAGCTATTGCTTATTGATTCATTATGTTTAATAAATATAAGCCTATTAAGACTGTCAATTTCTCCTTGCATGAGTTTTGGCAGATTGTGTCCTTTGAAGAATTGGTCTATTTTACCCAGGTTTTCAAATCTGGGACATAAAACTGTTCATAATTGTGTTTTACTCTTTTTATCTTTATAACGTCTGTAGTGATATGTACTCTTTCTGATATTTGTAATTTGAATCATCTCTCTTAGCTAGCATGACTAGAGGCTTATCAATTTTGTTGATTTCTTCAAAGAACCAGCTTCTGGTTTTGTTGATTTTCTCTATTAATTTCTTATTTTTGATTTCATTGATTATGTCCTAATTTTTAGGTTTAATCTTATCTTTACTAAAAGGTTAATTTGCTCTTCTTTTTCTAGTTTTGTAAGGTAGAATCTTAGGTTACTGATTTTAGTTCTTTTTAAAAACATGTGTAATCAATGCTATAAAATTCTGTTTATGTCATGCTCTCACAGCATGCCAAAATTTTGATATTAATTGTCTTTGAATATTTCTTTACATCTTTGTATGTATTATGGATAATTTATTCATATCTATTGTTTTCTCAATTTTAAGCCACTGGTTATATTATTTTATTTTTATTTTGCTTTGAATTTCCTTATGTTTCATATGATGTTTTTACAGATCTTCTTGATTACTTTTCTTTTTCATATTTTTAATCTTTTTTATTTTTTACACTTATTTTATATCCAAATCTGGTGATTCAGATGTCTGTTGTATCTGCGGCTCATCTCATTATTTCAGCATTAAAGAAAGAAACAAAGAAAACTTGGCTCTTCACTTTGTAGATAGGGATTAGGCCCATTCATAGCCCATTTATTTTAAATGTTCTTATACTTGCTTGCTTAATCTTTACTTCTTGTTCTACTGCTTTCTGAAATATTAATTCAATAGCCAAGTGCATAAGGGTTCAGCATATGGCTTCAGTTCAAGAACTAGCATTAGTTGCTGTTGTTTTTGTTGTCGTTTTCTTTCTTTTTTTCTTTTTGCTTTTAGATTTTTTATTTCCTGAAAGTTCTGAATACAAAATAGAGGTTTTATTTTTTTATAGCTTATTTATTTATTTATTTATTTATTTATTGTTATTATACTTTAAGTTCTAGGGTACATGTGCACAACGTGCAAGTTTGTTACATATGCACACATGTGCCATGTTGGTGTGCTGCACCCATTAACTCGTCATTTACATTAGGTATATCTCCTAATGCTATCCCTTCCCCCTGCCCCCACCCTAGGACAGGCCCCAGTATGTGATGTTCCCCTTCGTGTGTCCAAGTGTTCTCATTGTTCAATTCCCACCTATGAGTGAGAACATGTGGTGCTTGGGTTTTTGTCCTTGCTATAGTTTGCTGAGAATGATGGTTTCCAGCTTCATCCATGTCCCTACAAAGGACATGAACTCATCCTTTTTTATGGCTGCATAGTATTCCATGGTGTATATGTGCCACATTTTCTTAATCCAGTCTATCACTGATGGATATTTGGGTTGGTTCCAAGTCTTTCCTGTTGTGAATAGTGCCACAATAAACATATGTGTACATGTGTCTTTATAGCAGCACAATTTATAATCCTTTGGGTATATACCTAGTAATGGGATGGCTGAGTCAAATGATATTTCTAGTTCTAGATCCTTGAGGACTTGCCACACTGTCTTCCACAATGGATGAACTAGTTTACAGTCCCACCAACAGTGTAAAAGTGTTCCTATTTCTCCACATCCTCTCCAGCACCTGATGTTTCCTGACTTTTTCATGATTGCCATTCTAACTGGCGTGAGATGGTATCTCATTGTGGTTTTGATTTGCATTTCTCTGATGGCCAGTGATGATGAGCATTTTTTCATGTGTCTGTTGGCTGCATAAATGTCTTCTTTTGAGAAGTGTCTGTTCATATACTTTGCCCACTTTTTGATGTGATTGTTTGTTTTTTTCTTGTAAATTTGTTTGAGTTCTTTGTGGATTCTGGATATTAGCCCTTTGTCAGATGAGTAGATTGTAAAAATTTTCTCCCATTCTGTAGGTTTCCTGTTCACTCTGATGGTAGTTTCTTTTGCTGTGCAGAAGCTCTTTAGTTTAATTAGATCCCTTTATGTCTTTCAGCTTTCAGGTTCCACTCTATTTTGGCCTCCAGGGATTTATTCTTCTGTATCACTGCATTATAATTTATGTGGTAAATATTAAACATTTTATTATTAGTATTTAAGCTATTTTCAAGGAGAGGTTTAGTCATCATCTCTAATGTACAATACTGCTGAAAAATTAAATCTTATGTTGCTATTTAGACTCTGATTCATATAGCAGTTTGTGGCTCTGAGACTATAATACTAATTTTTAACACATGTGTTTCTTAGATTCCTTTATCTATGTTTTTATTTTCCTTTTTAAGAAGATCTTCAATTAGAATAATTTGAATGGACTAGCTGTCCTTAAATCTTTTTGCAAATAAAAGATAGACATTTTCCCCAATAGAGATATAATTCTGTAGTTATATATTAAAAATATAAACGTTTCATTTTGAAGTAATATCCAGTTTTCATCTTCGTGTCTCTTATAATTTGGTACCTATACATCTGACTGGGCATCTGTTTTTTGTAGAAAATCCCTTTGCAATTTCTTTGGATACAGCCATCCTTTCCTTTGGCATTGCCCAACCTTAAACCATATGAGAGGAGATGATTAAACCCAGAATGAATTGATGTCCGTATCAAGCCATAGGAACTATGTGTCACAAACTATGTTATTCATTCAACCTTTGGCAATATATTTTCTGAGTGAATATATCTAAATTCAAAAGGCTTTTAAAGCTGACTCATCTGAGATCTGTGCTCTATGGTGGGATTTCAGAATTCTCACAGCCTTGTGCCATTACATTGATCATGTTAGCACGGTAGTAATTTACTAGTACATTCCTTTCACTTATTTTTAAGTTGATTTCTTTATTAATAAAATCTCTTTTGATATTGGCAAAAATCTCATCTTAAAATAGCTTAAATTAAATAGAACAATGGAAAGAAGGAAGAAAGGAAGGAAGGAGAGAAGGAAGAAGGAAGGAAGGAAGGAAAGGAGGGAGGGAGGGAAGAAGAAAGGAATACATTTATTTACTCATATGCATGAAAAATCTCAGCTATGGAAAGGCCAAGGGCCCTCAAACCATGGTAGCAGGACACAGGGTGTTTCTCTGAATGGCAACCTTCTCTATGTTAGCTTTATTTTCTAGACAGCTATATAGAAGAAGTTTTTAGATAGACAACATGTATTTTTCCAGATAATATTTTTAAATGTTCTGGGAAGATTGTAATGAAAATAATCAAGTTATTTGTATCCCAGAAAATGTGTGAAGAGAGACCCTTAGAAAGCCTAGACTGTTTTTCAGGAATCTACAGGGTGGAGAGAGAACCATCCCAAATCACATGGACTTAGATTATTAGTGCTTCTTCAAAAGGAAATATCAAATCCAAATGGAAGGGAAATGTTAACAATAAATGACCATTACACTTTATCTCTTGTTTTTTGTTAACCAAAGAACAGTAACTAAAAAATAACTTAACATTCATATGTGTTTATTTTGAAAACCATCCGTGTGAATATGTACACAAAATTTTATCTCTAATGATATTTATTTACTGTTTTTAGGAAAGAAAAATAAGAGTGTAAAGTCCAAAACGCAAAATACATTCTACTTCAGTTGCATGTATATGCTTTTTCCCAAGAGCTGCCATGTCATCAAACAATCATCATGATAATTTATGTAATTAGTTGAAGATATGAGGGTAAACAGTTGAATATATTAATTGAAACATATAATTTCAATATGCAACTAAATTGAACTTAGAAGAGTGTTTTTATCCTTATATTTAGAAGACGATGTTTTTATTATCAAATCTGGCATTGTCTGCTGTTTATTTTGGGGAAGCACGTTACTAAATGCTGCTCATGCTATGAATGTTTTCAATGACTTGTCTAAAGTTTCAATTGTGTTTGATTTTTTGACCAAAAATATTGTCAGTTCATTTTCTTTCCTTAAAAATTAACTGAGAAACATGTATCTTAACCATTTTCTGCATTAAAAAAATAATATATTAGCTAGATAAGTTCAAACTATTTACCTGGCCTGTTTATTTATAGTACACATTGTTACATATTTAGAAGTGTGTACGTTTTGGAAACAGATTTATCTTTGAATCTTTGACATATAAATTTGTCATTTAAAATTGTGCTATTTGGGGCTGGAAATGTAACTTTCCTATGGCTCCGTTTCTTTATCAGGAAAATGAAGGTCATACATCTATCTCACAATGTTGTCAGAATAAACTGAATAGGATATTTAAAACATTTAATAATTATGTCTAACAGAAATCACTAAAAATGTTTTTCCACTATTTGAATTTGTTATTATATCTTTACCTCTTCTTTTCTACACATAAATACTCAACTCTACAAAGTTCAACTACAATAGGTTGCTCATCATTATCTATCTTTCCTGATCTTTATGATGTGGATTGAGACATTACCTTGTAGAGAATGCACAGAGAACTCCTGCTTTCTCTTCAAGGGCCAGTTTTAGAGTGTTTAAGTAGCATTTCCACTTTTACCCTTCAACCAAAACAAATTAATCACTTCCCCCTTTGTCCTCTATAACTACTGTTAAGCATTTACCAGATCTTTGCTTGTTTTGTAATTATATTATGAATATCTGTCTCCTTCAGCATATTTAATCATTTGAAGAACAGGCACTGTAGGAAATAATTAGGTAACCGACATTTATACATAGGAACATTAACTAAAATTGTGCTCATGTGCCTTCGTCTAAAATCCTCCAATGAAAAGAGTTGATTTTTTCGTCATTCAAGATAGGTGATAGGAATACTTTTAGCATTGTGCTTGGGATACAGAGAATGAATAATAAAGTGTTTAATCACTGTTTAGTTCCCAGTATAACCTAACAGGAGACAGAATTGCTTTATGATTAAGAAATGTGACTTTAAAGTTAATTATGTTCATTTAAATTCCAGCTCTTCCACTTTTTGAAGGTGTAGAATGTCCTTATTTTTGAAATGAAAATAATATTACCATTTACCTCATAGCATTACTATAAAAATTTAATAAGGAATTCATTCAATAATTGTGAAGACATTAGAAAAGTACTTAAAACATACTAAACACGTATTATGTTTTAAAAAAATCTAAAGGTAACTCTTCTGGAATCAAAATGTTCATTTCTTTGGAATTTTATTTTTTCCTATCCTAAAATAGACATTTTATCTTATACCTAATTATGTCAGTTAGCCTCTTTGAAAAAAAATTTAATCTATAATATGGCCTCCATAATGAAACTGAGGGTGTTAGCTGAGATGATGCACGGGCAGAGTCCAGAAAAAACTATCTGTGAATACCTAATAGCTGCCATTACCAGTTACCACTTAAAAATATTTTTAACTGTTTCATATCTTTTAATTTTGCCACTGAACACTTAGAGAAAATGCTTTACAGCATTGCATCCTGTTTTCCAGCTGTTAGAGTGTGTCCTAAATTATAAGAAATAAAATTCCTTTTGAAAATCTCTACCAGTAAATACCTGATTTTAGTTATTCAAAGTCACATTATTACAGTTAACAATCTTCAAAGCAGCTAAAGTAAAATCGTATGTAAATTATAAGAAATAAAATTCCTTTTGGAAATCTCTACCAGTAAATACCGATTTTAGCTATTCAAAGGCACATTATTATAGTTAACAATCTTCAAAGAACTGAAGTAAAATCATAGGCTAAATATATTTATAAAATAGGCACTATTGTCTCTTCATTAATCACCTGAAAATAGGTATTTATAACCTTTAAGTACAATCAACACCTCATTACCTTAGAAGTAAAAGTATGGCAGCAAGGAATTGCCCTTTTAAATATCTTAACATATAGGAAGAAAATCACAGGTAAGAATCTAATAATTTTGGCATGTAAAACTGAAATCTTAAATGTATCTGCAATAATGGTAGTATTCAGTTCTATCAATTTTTGCTTTATAAATTTTGATAATATGTCATTAGACATGTAAATATTTACAATTGTTATATCCTTTTATTCTTTTGAGTCTTTTACTAACATGTAATGTCCTTTTTTCTTGTAAACTTTTAAATTTACTGCTTTTTTTTAATATATATATATTTGTGTCCCCCTGCTCTCTTTTACTTACTATTTGCAAGGGATAACTTTTTAAATTTTAACTTAGAACCTATTTGTTTTTTTGGATCTAAAGTGAGTCTCTTGTAGACAATAAATAGGTGGGTTACGTTTTTATCAATTCCATCTCTGTCTTTTGATTGGAGTGTTTAATCCATTTACATTTAAAGTAGTTACTGATAATAAGAGACTTACTTTCATCATTTTGCAATTTGCTTTTTATATGCCTTATAACTATTTTGTTCCTCATTTCTTTCATTACTGTCTTCTTTTGAGTTTAAATATTATAGTCTAATTTTTTTTCTCATTTTGTTTTGTATATATTCTACAGGTGTTTTCTTTGTGGTTACCAATGAGATTATTTTATATCCTAAAGTTATAATACTCTAATTTGAATTTATAACAGTTTAACTTCAATAGCATGCAAAAAACTCAGCTCAATAACTCTATTAACCACAATAATATATTTAAAAAACTTTAATGTTGTATTTTATGCTTTGTGATTTTTTTGTTGAAAACTAGACATTTGATTCTAATATAATAACTCTGGGGATCAGAGTATGCTCTGATAGGGTTTGCTATTTTTTGTTATTTTTGTTTTTGTTTTTTGTTTGTTTGTTTTTGCTTTGATTTTTTTTTTTTTTTTTTTTCAAAATTGTTTTTAGACTGACTCTGTGCCATGGAGCAGCCTGGGGTGTAAATGCAAGGTCTTTTTTTTTTTTTTTTTATTTGAGATGGAGTCTCGCTCTGTCGCCCAGGCTGGAGTGCAGTGGCCGGATCTCAGCTCCTTGCAAGCTCCGCCTCCCGGGTTTACGCCATTCTCCTGCCTCAGCCTCCCGAGTAGCTGGGACTACAGGCGCCCGCCACCTCGCCCGGCTAGATTTTTGTATTTTTTAGTAGAGACGGGGTTTCACCGCATTAGTCATGATGGTCTTGATCTCCTGACCTCGTGATCCATCCGTCTCGGCCTCCCAAAGTGCTGGGATTACAGGCTTGAGCCCCGGCCCCCGGCCAATGCAAGGTCTTAAGGTCTATTCAGGTCTTTTCTGAGCAGCACCTTTCCCTGAACTTTCAAGATCACTTTCTCTTATATGAAGCTACTTTTGCAGTTGAATGTCCTATTCTTTAATGTTTGATTCCCATAAGGGGAAAAAGAGAAAAATGAAGACAGAGAAAAGGGTGCTACTTTTTAAAATCCCCTGGAAGTTACTTCACCCAGAAGGGGAGGGGTTTTCAACAATATGAGAAGGTACAACAATGGCTTCTCACCTATTTGCATCTATGTGATACAAAACAGCAGTCAACTATCAGAACACAGATCTCCTGTATTTGGAGGACAGGGTAATTTTTTGTCCACCCTGACTTTCACAAACTGTGTGTAGGTTACTTCAAGAATTCATGCACAGCTGCCTGCCCTGGGGCTGAGGGTAAATAAAAGGTAATTGCTATTGTGCTAAGAGTTGAAATAGTCTGAAATTAACTGTAATTTACCATCCAAGCCATCTACTGGAACTTGTAGGTCATCAACAGAGTTCCAAACTAGCTGCATCACACAGATTCTCCCCGTGCAATAGCTGTGTGTGTGGGGAGACAGATTCCTGATACTTCCTACTCCCCCATCTTAAGATAATCCCCCTACTCTATCTATTTTTGTCCCCTCTGTTAATACAGAATCACTCAAAGCTCAGTTTATCTTTATATATTTCACCATCTATGGCTGCAAATACATTCTATGCACAAATATATATCATACATATCTCTAGTTTACCTCTCCCCTTTAATAACCACTGCCATATGATAATCACTATATTAGCATTTCATGGTACTATTGATATCTCCTTACTTTTAAGAGGCTCCTGGGACCAACAGAAACAGTGGAATGTTTTTTAAAAAAACTTTTCAAATGTATCAAAGAACAAAATTTTTTCCTGCCTCATACTAATTATGTGAACTTACACAAGTAATTCAACTTCTACTGACCTTATCTGTTACCTTATCTGTATACAAATGCAGGAACTGCATTATTAAATAATCTTTAAGGTCCTTTCAGCTCTCAAGTTTTATTATTCAATTGCAGCAGGCTGGCTCAATGATCTCAGTATTGATATTTGTAATAAGCAAATCACCTTTTATTGTAAATAGGTATCAGGCATGTCATTTATATTGCTATCAAAATTAGGTATTTTATAATAATCTTAATGCCACCAAATATATGCTCAGAAGTTGACTTAAGAAATGAAAGAAAGAAAGAAAGAAAGAAAGAAAGAAAGAAAGAAAGAAAGAAAGAAAGAAAGAAAGAAAGAAAGAAAGACAGTGAACTAGAAAAGAAATAAGCTAGTTATTTAGAATCAAAAAGTTAAACAGAAATGTTAAGTTTAAACAAAATTGTGGTCAAATTTATCAGAAAATAATATATATAGCTAGGAATCATAAAGTACAGAAAAGATGAAAACAGAATACTAAGAATAACGTAGGAAGATTGACAAAAATCCCAGGGATAAACTAGGGCTGCAGAGAAGTGTCCTACTTCTGTTTACCCTGATGTCAAAAGCAAAGGCTGCATATCGTGAAAGGACAATAGATGATAAAGTTTCTCACTTCATGGTGTCCTCTAGGACATCAGTCCCCAACCTTTTGACACTAGGGACTAGTTTAATGGAAGAAAATATATCCATGGACCAGGGTGGTGGATAGTTTGGGGATGAAACTGTTCTACCTCAGAAGATCATTAGGCATTAGATTCTGATAAGAAGTGTGCAACTGAGCTCTCTTACATGCTCAGTTCACAGTAGGGTTTGCACTCCTATGAGAATCTAATGATGTCACTGATCTGACAGGATGAGGAGCTCAAGCTATAGTGCTGACTCACCTACCACTCAACTCCTGCTTGGCAGCCCAACTCCTAACAGAATGCAAACCAGTACCATTTCATAGCCCAAGGGTTGAAGACCCTTGCTCTACACACTTCTTTCACAGCTACAAATTGAAATTTTCCAGCTGATACCATTTAAGAAAACACACACACACACACACACACACACACATACACTTTTTAGCAACAATGTCTTCCTAATCATTGTTCTATGCTCTGAGTTTTTTTCCTGTAGATTTTTACCTAGCTCTTTCTATAAGAACCTTTAAACTATAAATAATGAGACATATAACTACTTCTACATATTAAAAAAAGATACAACATTCCCCTAAAACAAGATTAAATGTACAACTGAAGTATGAAATAATTCCTAACTCATCACTGAATTTAATAAATTAGGCCATATCATTTTTGTAATATTGTATTATGACAATGCAGGACTCTAAATTGAGAGAGATAAGTAGACATAATATGGAACCAAAGTAGAATCTAGTATAAAGTATTCATTCTTTCATTCACTCATTTATTTATAATTGCATCGAATGAATAAATGCTCTAATTAATGATTACAAATATGGTTATTGTACAGTTCTGTCCGCTATACATAGGGTTGAGTAGGGAACATAGACGGAAAACAACTAATTACATTGCAACAAATATACCCATAAAAAAGAGAGGACAAAACATTTTCAAAAGATTTCACAAAGGAGATAAAATTTTAATAATTATTCTTTTAAATCTAGTGGATAGATATGTGGTGAAAGAAATTTTGAGTTTAGAGAGAGCATATAGAAAGGAGGAATTCTAGGTGTTAAGAGACTGGGAAAAGACGTTGAACACTATGTTCCTGAAATGGCAAGTAGTTAGATAAAGTTTGAGTGTAAGTTTTCTACTGCTGCGTTAACAAATGACTACAAACTTGCACTCAAAAGAACAAAATATTGACTGGGCACAGTGACTTTACTCTGTAATCCCAGTACTTTGGGAGGCCAAGGCGGGTGGATCACCTGAAGTCAGGAGTTCAAGACCAGCCTGGCCAACATGGTGAAACACTGTCTCTACTAAAAATACAAAATATTAGTCGGGTGTGATGGCGGATGCCTGTAATCCCAGCTACTTGAGAAACTGAGGCAGGAGAATTGCCTGAACCCAGAAGGGGGAGGTTGCAGTGAGCGGAGATTATGCCATGGCACTCCAGCCTGGGCAACAAGAGTAAGACTCTGTCTCAAAAAACAAAAACAAAACAAAAACAAAAACAAAAAAGAACAAAATATTATATCACAGATTCCTTGCATCCTGTGTCTGGGATATTTTAGCTCAGGGCATCAGAAGGCTGAAATCTAGGAATCATTCAATTGTATTCTCAACTAGAGGCTCAACTAAGGAAAGATCTTCTTCTGATTGTCCTTATACTGTTGGCATAATTTAATTGCTTGCTGTTGTAAGACTCAGGTTTCTATTTTCCTGCTGGCTGTTTGCCAAGGATTAGTCTCAGCCGCTGGATACTGCTCTCATTTCCTTGTCCTGTGATTCTTTCATCTTTGAAGCTAGCAACAAACAATCTCACTCTTGTCAAATTCTTATCTTATAGATAAACCTACTCACTTTCAGTGTTTACCTGGATAGGTCAGGACCACCAAAGTAATCTCCATTTTAATTAACTCAAAGTCAACTAATAGTGACGTAGTCAGAGGAAGATTCCTAACTAGGAATCTCTGTTATACTACAGGGCCAAGAATTTTTTTTGTGGCTTTTGAAACACTTTGTCCACCTGCATAGGACCTCACTCTGTGGCCCTTTAAGGACCTCACCTACTTGTTTTTTTGTTCGTTCATTTGTGTGTTTGTTTGTTTGTTTGAATTAGCATCCTTTTGGAGGAGGGAAGCTTCTTCCTTTGCCATTTGTGAGCCTTTATCCCAACCCCCAAGTCCTCCAAAGGTTCCTCCTTTATGTCAAGAGGGCAAATAAATGTTTACCTTTTGAATACGAGGGCTGCCATTTGTGTGAGCATATAAAGAATTTCCCTTAGTATCCCTATTGCTTCTTCTAACTTCCTCCTGTAACAGAGGGATATCCCTGTCTGCTTAAGCATTTGTTCTGCGTATTATTCCTGGAGGATGAAGAACCCCAAGTACAAATTTTCCTTTATTTCTTTAATCACTTCCATGCCCTTCTCAATAAACATCAAGACTTTCAAGGTCATATTCAAAGGGAGGGAAGTCAAGCCCCCTTGCAGCACTTGGCTGAAAAAAACAGGCTTCTTGTCTACTTAAAGAACATAGGAAATGGGAATCTGGGAAAAGACACAATCCTTTTGTTGCTTGAATGTTCTGAGGGTCACTATAAGGTCATGAAGACAATGATACAGGCTGGCCCAAGGATGCAGGAACAAAAGACAAAAGTTCCCTTAGGACAGAGACAAAAGCTAGTCCCAGGATATATTAACATTAGAACAGAGAAAAAGGCAAGGTCAGGGGTACCTGGTAAAACTATTTCATTTCAAAGCTCCAAGGATGAATAGGGTGTCCCCTATTTACTCTGGTATCTCCTCTGTTCTCAAGTGGGTAATCAGGACAAGATGGGACCAAGGATAACGGTATGCAATAAGACCATTTATTCCAGAACCCTAAGGACAAATGGGGTGTGCCTATTCAGTAAACAATAATAGAAAAATAAGATGGGATGTCTTCTTTTTCTTTATTTCCTCCTCTGTTCTCTCTTTACAGATGGGTAATCACATATCCATGTTGCAGAATACACCCCTCAGGTACATCCTCAATAACTGGAGGAATTTGGCCCCAAAACCCTAACATGAAAAGGGCTAATATTTTTTTTCTGTAATGCGTATTGGGTTGAATATAAGCTCTGGAACCAAGAATCTTGACTAGAAAATGGAAGCATAAATTTTAATACAATCTATCAACAAGATTGCCTTGTCCCCAGAAAGAAAAATGGACAGAAATTCCCTAGATACAGACCTTCATGGCCTGAAGAAGCAACACTGACCTTTTTCAGGCTTGCAAAATGGGTCCAGCAATGGTACAAACCATGTTTAGGCAACCTCTCTGGTTGGCTCAGGGGACCTCTTATTGGGTTTACCGAAAGTTCAAGCCCTGGAGGAACCAAGAGCATAGCCAAGTCCAAAGCGCACTGTTCCTTCTGTCCCATTATATCTAAGTCTCCTAGCCCTAGAGCCTTCCCCTCTGTACCCAGGACCACCTTCTATACCAACCCCTTAAGTTATGCCCCCTTCAAGAGGTTAGTGGACCCACTAGAGTCCAGACCCATTCATTATGCAAAATCTTACCCAAACTAAAATGGAACTAGGGAAGTTTATGAAAGGCATTGACAAATACATCAAATGGTTCTGTAAACTGGCCTTAACATTTGAACTCATCTGGTGGGATATCTTAGTCATACCAGAGAAGACTCTGTGTAAAGCAGAACGTGACTCCATTATGGAGTTGGCTCAACAATTTCCAAATGCAATGCATTTGACTAACTTTGGTGGCTACCCTGTAGGGGGCCATCACAGTTCCCCCAGTCAACCCAGTTGAGATCACAATACTGAAGGGGTGTATGGACAAGGAACCACATGTTCCTCTGTTTGGTAGAAGAAATGAATGCTAGAACAGCAAAGCCTGTGAATTAAAATAAATTGGTCTTAATAGATCAAGCCCCTCTTGAAAATCCCAACACTTTCATAGAGAGGCTACAAGAGGCCCTAGTGGTGTGAAGCATGCGAGACTAAATCCAGAAACACCAGAATGGAAACTGATCCTAAAGAACCATTTCCTAACTCAGGCATCCCCAGATATTTGGAGGAAACTCCAAAACCTAGCACTGGGCCCCAACACCCTTATGCCTGAAATCCCCAAATTAGCTGCCTCAGTCTTTTACAACCAGGGCCAGGAGAAAAAGCAAAGGAGTCAGGGAAAGGAGAGGTGAAAAGAAAAGCAGCAGTTCTAAATATTGGCTGTCCTACAAGTCTACCAGCCATTCCAGGTTGCCCTCAGAATTCCCTCCCAGGTAACTGCCATCCTCTTTCTCCCCAATGAACTGCCCCTTTTCATATACACCAAAGAAGAAATAGATTGGGCACCCAACATGGGTATAAAGAAAAAAAAATCAATGGTTGGTGCAAGTGAGGAGAACGCCATCTACCTTAGAGTCTCCCAATAAAAAGTCATCAAGAGTTACATGACTCCTACCATCTTGGAAAGAACAGTCTAGGGCAAACTTGTAAATGGGCATTCAGTGGGAAGTGACTGAACAAAACCATTCAACAGATTTGTCAAGCCTACATGTTATGAACCATAAATAATCCCCAGAGAGGGAACCTCTCTCCACTAGTAAGTCCAATTCAAAGGAGAGGTACATAAGCTGAGGAGAACTGGCAGATGAACTTCACCCAGCTTCCTGAATGCTGCAGGTTTAAGTACCTCTTGGTCTGTGTATATATTGTCACAGAATGGGTAGCAGCCCACCTCACAATGGCTGAAAAGACACAGGAGGTAACTAAATGCCTCCTAAAGAAACTCATTCACCGGTTTGGGTTTCCAAGGTCATTATAGAATTGGCAGTGGTCCATCCTTCATTTCCCATGTAACTCAATAGGTTAATAGTGCCCTAGGCATAAAGTAATACCTTCCCTCTTCTTAGAGACACCATCTTCAGGAAAAGTGGAAGGAACTCACCAAACCTCAAGTGCACCCTCAATAAACTCTGTTAGGAAACAGTGTAGCCATGGGTGGATCTTTTACCTTTAGGCCTCCCTCAGATCCATATTACCCCTAAGGCTCCCTTGCAATTATGCCCCTTCAAGGCCCTATATAACAAGGCATTTCTAAATTTGGACTCACTACTTCTATTAGTCCATTCTTGCACTGCTATAAAAAACTACCTAAGACTGCGTAATTTATAAAGAAAAGAGGTTTATTTGATTTATAGTTATACAGGCTTAACAGGAAGCATCACTGAGAGGTCTCAGGAAACTTACAGTCATGACAGAAGGTGAAGGGGAAGCCACGTTTTCATTACATGGCAGCAGGAGAGAAACAGAGAGAAGACAGAGAGAGAGAGAATGCTGCACACTTGTAAACCATAAATCTCTTGAGAACTCACTTATTATCATGAGAACAGCAAGGGGGATATCTGCCCTCATGATCCAATTGCCTTCCATCAGGCTCACCCCCTCCCAATTCAACATGAGATTTGGGTGGGGACACAAATCTAAGCCATATTATTCTGCCTCTGGCCACTCTCAAATCTTATGTCCTTCTCACGTTGCAAAATACAATTGTCCCTTTCTAACAGTCTCCCAGTCCTTAAATAAAAAGTCCACAGTCCAAAGTCTCATCTGAAAAAAGGTACGTCCCTTTCACCTATGAGCCTATAAAATCAAAAACAAGATAGTTTCTCCAAGATACAATGGTTTACAGACATTAGGTAAATGCTCCCATTCCAAAAAGGAGAAATTGGTCAAAACAAACGGGCAACAGGCTCCATGCAAGTCCAAAACCAGACAGGGCACTAATTAGATCTTAAAACTCCTAATAATCTCCTTTGACTTCATGTCTTACATCCAGGGCATGCTGATGTAAGATCTGGGGTCCCAAGGCCTTGGGCAGCTCCCCCCTTGTGGCTCTGCAGAGTACGGGGCTGTCAGGTGTTTCACGGCCTGGCATTGAGTGCTTGAGGCTTTTCCAGGAGCACTGCACAAGCTGTTGGTGAATCTGCCATTCTGAGGTCTGGAGGACAGTGGCCCTCTTTTCACAGCTCCACTAGGTAGTTCCCCAGTGGGGACTCTGTGTTGGGGCTCCAACACCACGTTTCCCCTCTGCACTGCCCTAGTAGAGGTTTTTGATGAGGGCTCTGCCCCTGCAGCAGATTTCTGCCTAGAAATTCAGGCATTTCCGTACATCATTTGAAATATAGGCAGAGGCTTCCAAGCCTCAACTCTTGCCATCTGCACTCCTGCAGGTTTAACACCACATGGCAGCCATCAAGTCACGGGGCTTGCACCCTCTGAAGCAACATCCCAAATTGTTCCTTGGCCCCTTTTAGCCATGGCTAGAGCTGGAGTGGCTAGGATACAGTTTACCATATCCTGAGGCTGCACAGAGCCATGGGGTCCTGGACCCAGACCAGGAATCCTAGGCCTCCAGGCCTGTAATGGGAGAGTCTGCCACAAAAGTCTCCAACATGCTCTGGAGACATTTTCTCTATTGTCTTGGCTATTAACATTAAGCTTCTTTTTCCTTATGCAAATTTCTGCAGCTGGCTTGAATTTTTCCCTAGAAAATGGGTTTTTCTTTTCTACACAGTTCACTTTTGTACATAACCGTCTTTTTTTTTTTTTTTTTTTTTTGAGACGGAGTCTCTCTCTGTTGTCCAGGCTGGAGTGCAGTGGAATGATCTCGGCTCACTGCAAGCTCCGCCTCCTGGGTTCATGCCATTCTCCTGCCTCTGCCTCCTGAGTAGCTGAGACTACAGGTGCCCACCACCACGCCCGACTAATTTTTTGTATTTTTAGTAGAGATGGGGTTTCACCGGGTTAGCCAGGATGGTCTCAATCTCCTGACCCCATGATCCGCCCACCTCAGCCTCCCAAAGTGCTGGGGTTACAGGTGTGAGCCATCACGCTCGGCCTTTTTTTTTTTTTTTTTTTTTTAAGATGGAGTCTTGCTTTGTCATCCAGGCTGGAGTGCAGTGGCACGATCTCTGCTCACTGCAAACTCTACCTCCTGTGTTCATGGAATTCTCCTGCCTCAGCCTCCTGAGTAGCTGAGATTACAGGCATGTATCACAATGCCCGGCTAATTTTTGTATTTTTAGTAGTGACAAGGTTTCACTATGTCGGCCAGGCTGGTCTCAAACCCCTGACCTCAAGTGATCCACCCACCTCAGCCTCCCAAAGTGCTGGGATTACAGGCTAGGCTGCAAATGTTCCAAACTTTTATGCTCTGCTACCCTTTTAAACATAACTTCCAGTTTCAGGTTATCTTTTTGTTCATGCATGTGAGTGTACACTTTTTGAAACAGCCAGGTTACATTTTGAATGTTTTACTGCTTAGAAATTTCTTCCACAAGGTATCATAAATAATATCTCTCAAGTTCAATGTTCCACAGATCTCTAGGGCAAGGGCAAAATGCTGCCAGTCTCTTTGCTGAAGCATAGCAAGAGTGACCTTTATTCCAGTTCTGGATAAATTTCTCGTCTCCACTGGAGACCATCTTAGCTTGGACTTCATTAACCCTATCACTATCAGCATTTTGGTTAAAACCATTCAACAAGTCTCTAGGAAGTTCCAAATTTCCTCATATTTTCCTATCTTCTTCCAATACCTCCAAACTGTTTCAACCTCTGCCCATTACTCAGTTCCAAAATCGCTTCCACATTTTTAGGTATCTTTACAGCAGTAGCCCAATCGTGCTACCAATTTTCTGTATTAGTCCATTCTTGCACTGCTATAAAGAACTACTCGAGACTTGGTAATTTATGATAAAAAAAAAAAAAAGATGTTTAGTTGATTCAAAGTTCTACAGGCTTAACAAAAAACATGACTGGGAGGCCTCAGGAAACTTGCATTCATGGCAGAAAATGAAGGGGAAAATCAAGCACTTCACATGGTGCTTGAGAAAGGGTGAAGGGAAAAGTGTCACACACTTTTAGAGCATCAGATCTTGTGAGAACTCACTCACTGTCATATGAACAGCGAGGTGGAAATCCACTACTATGATCTAATCACCTTCCACAAGGCCCCTCCTCCAATTCAACATGAGGTTTGTGTGGGGACACAAATCCAAATCATATTATTACTAGACGAAGAAATCGCTAGTATTACCCAGTATGTCCCTTGTTTAGTAAACTTCCAATAGGCTCCCAAGTAATCCCAATGGGTAACAAACAAACCCAAAATCCAAAGGAGAAAAATGCCCCCATGTATATCCTCCAGACTCATTAGTTTTTATAAAGCTTGGAAGGATGGAACCCAAAATTCCCAACTAACTCCAGTCTGGAAAGACCCCTTCACCATTCCATCATCCACCTTGATAGACATTAAGTACTAGAGATTGCCAGCTAGATACATCACACTAGGACAAGGCTATGGAAAGGCCCTGAAACACCAGCATCAGAATCAGCACCTTCTGCTCCATAACACACTTGTGTGGCACTGAACAATCTGAAATTCCTTTATAAATGAGAAGATAAGTAATGCCTCCTTAACATCTTTTTACTTCAATGTAAAGTGATCCCAGTATTAGAAATTTTACTCAAAATTGCTCTGATTGCTATCACTATTTTAACCCTAACTTGTACACCATCAGGAGTCCCAGAGGCAGCTTGCTTTGTGACCAATTTCTCTTTTCATAATCATCTTAGGTTGCCATGGACTCGCTCCTGCTGGTTCTCATTCTCACCCCTTTGTTAGTAGCACACTACCATCCTGATTTTCTGTTATTGGAAAAAGCTCAGCAATTGCTCCAAAGCACAGGATCCCCTTACTCCGACAGTTGCTGGTTATATATTAGCTCTTCTGTTAAAACACCAGTGATAGCTTATATAGCCTTGCCCCCAGATAGGACAAGCATTGAGGTGGAATTACGTATTTTTTTTTTTTTAAATCAATGGGACCATAATCTGAAAAGAATATTAAGGCCTTCTTGCAAAAGTAAAGCGATATTTCCCTGATATCTGCAATGAAACTCTCATTTTCAAACCTATTTTTGTAATATCACTTTAATGGGAATAGCCCCTATTTGTGTTATACAGTCAAAAGAAAAAAATGCAATGAATGTAGGTGCTCTTCCCAGTAGTTTGTAATGTGATTCTCACTGTAGATCCTAACCAACAGTCTTACCAAACATTCACCCACAACTAACTCCATAATTAACCAAGATTCCCAAACCTCCGCATATTGCTTTTCCTTGGGGAACTCTGCTAGATAAGTCCACCCAGTTTTGCCAAGGACACCCAAGCTCATGTTGTACTCAAAGTTTCTGGTTCCAGACTGCTGATTATAACCAATGTTGACAAATTGTCAACCTCAGCTATATAGCATTTTTACTAAAGACAAATGATGGTAGGACTGGTTTGCTTTATTGTAATTGGCCTAATTGTTGTATACAGTGTAGCAAGAATAATTATTTTTTGCATAGACATTTAAATTGGCTTTAATGGAACTTTGTTCCATGGGAGGAATCTCAGGTAAGACTCCTTTAAAGCTGAGCCCAGCCATGGGTCTGTGCCATCAAAAACCTCCGAGTTGGATGAATTTCCTCTCCTCTTGAGGTTCTAAGATAAACCTGGGGCTTTTGTGCCTGTCAGAAAATGACATTCTTTATTTAGCACAGGTCAGCCCTTGGAAAAACTAGCCTCCTATTTTGTGTACACAGACCCTGTGCAGGGTTTCTGACTTAATTTTCTAAACAAGAAGCTCTAATAAAAACAGGATAAAGCCAATTACACTTGTATTTTTCAGAATGTTGTAACCAATCTATAAATTTTAATCTTAATTATAAAATATAACTTCTATAAGCCTTTTATAACCTTTTTTAAGGAATTGGTTAATGCTTTAAGAAAACCTTATTCTGACATAGGGGTCCATATACTGGTTTTGCATCAGTGTGCCTTTGATATTAATGATTAATTTATAGAGAAACTGAACTTATTTCACTTTTCAAAATCGGCCCTTACAATCTTATGCCCCCACCTCTTCCGCGATAGACCCTGGACCTTGAGAAGTTGAATAGTTTCAGTTTCTTGCTTTGTGTCTCAGGAATACAGTTTATTTTGACTGGAATATTCTATGGGGCCTGAAGGTGAGTCTTTAATTGCTGTCGGTGTTGAAGGTTTAGCAGGATTTGATGTCCTTCTTAGACCCAGGAGTTAAAAGCCCTGTACCTCAATGTTACAAGGGCTTTTATAGCTAGTAAGACACATGGATGTAATAACCTTAATATAAAAAAAAATTATCTCAGTTTTATTTTCCTAAGCAAACTGAAAATAGTAATATGGCAACTTGATTATATAAAAAATTTTGTTGATATATGTATATATATACACACACACACACACACACACATATATATATATACACATTCTCTTATTGAGACTTACACTGACTGTTCATGACATAGTTGAACTTTCTGATTTGTTCTTAACATCCCTTTTTTTTAAACAACCAGTTATTTTATCTTAGAACTAAACTTACCATACAAGATTTTTAAAAATATAAATTTCCCTTTAAGCTTTTTTATCTCAAAAAAAGAGAAAAACTTCTTTATTTTTATAACTTTCTTTACATCTTCTTTTTTTCTGGTTCCTTTTACTTTGTTTTATACATAAGCTTTAAACAAGTTTTGAATTAGGCAAAACTTGTTCACCTTTTATTTTTTAGCAAGAATGTTTCCCTACAATATATATTTATTGAAAAATACCAAAATAATGAAATAGTTATTGTTTGATTTAACATAACTTCATATTCTAAATTATGACCAGTTTTTCTAAAAGTATTTATCCCATTACATTTGCATAATTATTTTATTTTAATTTTTTACCTGTATTATTCATGAAAACTGTGATAGTCATGATTTAAAGTTATGAATCTGGCATTGTAAAAGATTTTACTTAAGTTGCATAAACTTGGAAAAGCATTTGACTAGTCTTTTTTTAAGTATCTGATTTAAGCACTTTTGTTTTTCTTTAAGTCAATGAATTCAATCTCTTTTACATATTTTAGTAGTGAAATATTTTGTACACAACACATAAATGCATATGAAGTCATATTAGACATGCCAATGGAAGTACATTTTATAGATTTATAAAGAACCCCCCACCCCCGCTTTATTTTTTCCTATCTTAGACTTTCAGAGTCTTGATAACCTGTTTTACAAACCTAAGCAGTGGACAGCTAAATAGCCTTAGACTTGCACATCAAAGAAAATAACTCAGGTGAAAATCGGAGAGAAAAAGTGGCGGTGCTAGAGAGAGATGCTTTTATTTTTCTTTGAGCCAAATTAAACATAAAATTAAACTACTCTTCCTTAAAAAACCCAAGAGCAGCCTCTGCTGAAATAACTATTTTAGTCAAAAAATCAGGCAAAAGCAGAATTCAGTCAACTAAGAAGAAAAAACAAAACCTTTGCTCAAAAAAATAAAACAAAACAAAAAAACTCACAAGGTTTTAGGAGAGAAAAACAAAAACATAAAGGCCTTTTAAATACAAAATGCACACATGCACACATACACACTTACATCTTAGATGTTAACCTTTTAATTAAACTGACTTTTAACCATTGAACTCCTTTAAAAAATTTTTTTCTTATTACCATGTTTCAGCTAGGACAAAATGTTGCTATTTCAGACATACAGCCATTGCTGTTTCAGTTTGCTCTGGCAGGCAAAGAGTTGGCCTTGTTATGTAAATAAAGCCCCTTTAGTAGTTAACATTAAAAATAATTTATTTTCTTTTATTTTCCTCTTCCTGGCCTTTCTTTCTCACTTCAGAGGCCTTGTTCCCTGTAATTTAGGTTTCCCCTTTGGATTTAATCAAGACAGAAAGAAGAAAAACAACTAAACAGTTAAGCAAAACTAATAGTGACCAAACAAATTATCCTATTTCTGAGTGCTCTAAGTGTAAGCACAAATTAACATCAGCTGATTTTAATGCTAATTTTTGTCATTTAAGAGAATTTGCAAGACACCATTCCAAATCAGTTTCTTACGTAGTGATGGGGACCAAGATGGAGACCGCTCTCTGCCAATGCAGAAGCAGATGAATATATCTGCCTTCGTGGAAGCAAGTGGAAAAACTCTCACGAAAGGAAGTGCTTTTTTTTTGTTTTTGTTTTTGTTTTTTTTAAAAAAACAGCAGATAAACCTCAGACCCCCAACTGAAAAAAGTTGGAAGATTAGGGATTCCTAGAAGAAAGAGGTCCTAGACTTTGGCAAATTTTCCTGTCCGTTCGGGCTATAAGGTTCTCAAAAAAAGGCCAAAAAAAGGCCTTTATGTTTTTGTGTGTTTTTCTCTCCTAAAATCTTGTGGGTTTTTGTTTGTTTGTTTGTTTGAGTACCAAGCATCAAGAGGTGAACTGCTGCAGGTCGGGTCACTTTTACTCAGGGTCCTTCCATGGTTACCAGATGTCAGTTGAGGAAAATGATGAGACAAGTCTCAATCATTTTAGGAGATTTATTTGCCAAAGTTAAGGATGCGTCCGAAAATCAGGTCTATTCCTTTCTCTGAAGATAATTTTGAGGGCTCCAAATTTAAAGGGGAAAGGGTGGGATATTGAAAAGCATACAGTTTTAACACAAACAAAAGGAATAGAGCAAAAATGTGGGGAATCTTCATTTTATGTAAGATAACACAGACAAAATGGGGTAGGAGAACAATCAGTTATACATGTGTGCCTGGTTGGCTGGCTGGGGTGATTGCACCTGTAAAGATAAGACATCAATTTGCATTGGCCGTGGTGAAGTTTTAACAACTGACCAGGAATTTCCTTGTGGGTAAAATACGGGGGAGGCAGGTAGCTTTGTATCTTGTACCCATGCTATTTAGGAATCAAAAGGGGGAGGCAGGTTTGCGTGACCCAGTTCCCAACTGGATTTTCTCTTTGGCTAAATGAGTTTGGGGTCCCAAAATTTAATTTCATTTCACATGGGAAATGTTCTGAAAGCTAACGCAGTCTAGAGAGCCCCCATGTCTGTCACCCCTCATTGCTATCAGTAAGCTATGGCATCTGGTGGATTGATTTGTGGGGAGTGTCTTTCTTCACCCACAAGGAATGGTTAGGACACTCTTGTTTCCAACGGCCTTATTGCTTACAATTTGTATACTGTGGTGGCCCCAAGGGCAAACAGTCCTTTAGCCAAATGGTGGGGTATGGGGCGTCTTATACAAAGATTTTTTTTTTTTTTCCCTACAGAACATACCTTCTTGTGTTCTTATTGTATATGAGATCAGTGGCATTCAGAGCACTCTGTTGTCTAATGTCACATTGTTTTGGCTTTTCCTAGGCTTGATCACTGTTATTAAACACTTTAAAGACAATTTCAGTCATAGTCATTGAGACATCAACATTCTACTCTTTGTATCTTTATCTACTTATATCTGGGGCACTCTGATGGATGAAAGTCATATTAACCAGTCTCATGTTATCTGGGTGTTCAGAGTCTGTATCAGGATATTGCCTGTAAGCTTCAAAGATTCTCTCAAGACTTCAGACTTTTTAGCTTTGAGATACCCTTTGCAATCCACGTTACTGAAAACACCTTGTAATAATTTAACTTTACCTGGTCTCTGGGGTCATTGGGGTCCCAGTCTGGCTCAGTTCTGGGTATGACTTGCACAGCTAGAACCCTAGCTCGATTATTTTTTTGTGATTCTTATAGCCTTTTGGCTCCCTGTTGAGTTTTCTAGCACCATTCTACATTCCTCTGGAGTGAGGAAGGTATTTCTGAGGGCCTGAATGTCAAACTACATGGTGTATGAATAGCAAGGATGGATGTAAATAAAATTTCCATCATTTCGTAATCATCCACGTAGGCAGGCATGTTATTTTTCCAATTATGTATGTTCAAAGTCGAAAAGGGCGAATGAACATCTGAGAATTCAGTGGGTAACCATTGGTGATCAAGATCTGTAGGAACTTGTCTTAATAGGAATTACCCTGTATGTTAAGGAGCATTCGCCAGGCCGAATTGAGTACCCTGTGTATATGTGGAGGTATGTGGAAGGCATGCAATTTCTGCCTAACTGGTAGGTAAGCAGTTGGGGGTAGGGAGGTACAAAACTGAACCACTGCCTTCAGGAGAATCATTGTGCCCTTCCGGGTCACTTTTCATAGCACCACTGGCATACCATGGAGGCACTGTAGGAGACAGCAAAAGAGGAAAGATGATATCATTATATGATTCATATTCTAAAAAGGTAATTTTCTCTGTGGATTCCCCCTTTGAACCATAGAATTTACATCTCTTTTGTAAATTCTTATTTTTGTATAAGGTATTTTGGTATATAGTTCTTATTTTTTAATAAAAAAATTGTACATAGGGATCTCAACTCATTTCTTTTATCTTTTACAGAGCAATTCTAATTGGAGAATAGTAGAATAGTTTAGGGTCCCAATCTTAGGCCGTTTTTCTCTGATTCCAGCAGATATCGAGGTCAAGCAGTATTATGAAAGAAAATCATCCCAGACTAGGCAACATGGTAAGATCCGAAGAACTGGGACTATAAAAGTTAAGAGATTATTAGGCCATGAGATATCTGCCCTTATGAATGGATTAATGCCATTATCATGGAATTGGGTTTGCTATAAAAGGAGGAGTTGTCTGCCTTTTTTTCTCTCCCCATCTTTTCCTCTGTTTACCCTCTGCCCTTAGATGCCTTTTGCCACATTATTAGGCAGTAAGAAGGCCTGGTCACAGGTTCTTTGCTCCTCAGTCTTGAAACTTCCAGACTCCAGAAATGAAAGGAAACAAACATCTATTATTTATAATTACCCAGTCTCCAGTATTCTGTTACAGCAGCACAAAATGGACTAAGAAAAATAGTGACAGACTGTAAGGGATACTGTTGAAGCCCACCATATATCCTTGTAGCCTGAAAATTTGTGTTAATTCTCTATAGATAGTTCATATACGCTCAAGTCCTACTCTCTCAATCTCTCTGCCTGAGAAATTTCTCAAGGCCGTAAGAAAAACATTCAAAAATGTCAGCAATTAAGTGAGACTGGATGAAAACATACTTAAGCTTTCTCACTCTTCAGTGGGACAATACTGAGATACATTGTACCCAGTTCCTCAGAGGATTCCCAGTTGCCCACAGTGGTAACTCAAGTCCAAACCCTTATTGTTGTCCCACTCCCAAATGGCTTCCGGGATTACTTCCAAGTAAATTATCTCCATCCAAATGTTTTCCTCAAATCTGTTTGGAGTAGGAGTGAATAAATCCAAGCTAAGGCACAGAAAAACAGTATATAAAGAACTTAAACATTTTTTTTTTTATTGTGGTTCTTCTGCCTGGAAAATATTTCCTTTGGATGTTTACATGGTTTATACCCTCTCCTCTTCAAGCCTTTGCTCAAATATCTTCTTCAGTGTGTGTTTCCCTGACCGTCCTATTTCAAATGTTGGCATCCACCCACAACAAGCGCTCTTTCTCATTCTTTAATAATTTAAGTTTTCTGGAGAACACATTAGCATATTATTTAAGATAAAAGTTGATTTTAGGACATCTTTCTTGGGAGAGAGGTTCAGGCAGGGATTGAGACGTGGTAAAGCAGCAGCTGTGGGACTGTGTAGGCAAGATGAGCAAAGTACTAATGATTTCTAAGATATAAGCATTTTATATCAGAAAAGATTTTACGTAATAAAAACAATGAAAAATATAATTCACCTATAAATATCTATTCAGGAAAGAAAAAAATAAGCACTTACATAAGCATTTTAATGTTAGCCAATATAAATTGATATTACAACCAAAACTTCAAACTGATTTCTAATTCACGCTTCTATTAAAAATATATCTTGCTTCTCTGTAGTCTTAGTTACTCAAAAAAACTTCATTTAATTTCTGTCACTATGTAATAAATTTAGAGCAACACACAGCTAAAATAAATTTTCAACAACTGTTGCCATTAAAGACAGGATACCTTCAATGCTTATTCATTTTTAAGACCTCTTCCCTATTGCTTTTGAAGATAAGCCTGCTGTGAATAGCTTCCCCTTAATGCCTCCTTCTAGAATATCAAAAGTATAATTCTCTATAGATGATTTTACCTCAGATATGCACATTGAATAAAAACTGGCTTTTGATTGTACTTCAGAAGATTAAATTCATCATATAAATGTAAGCATTAAGCCTTGGGAAATAAACTCATAGCTAAATTTCCAGAGTTTCTGGTGAATTAAAGCTAGATTTGAAAGAAAAATTTTAGTATGAAATGTGAATAATGATAAAAATGTTAAACATTAATCCAAAAGTATCCAAAACTTCAAAATACACTAAATCAGAGGGTAGTTGATTTTTCTATAATAGGCGTTGCAAAACAGAAAATCAATGAGTATATTATATTTTTTTATATGTATAAATTTTCATATACCCAGCTTTTTCTCTCTATATATGTGTATGTGTGTATGTACACATACACATAATATATGTCAGGTTCCCAAAACAAAAGAACATATAGATAAGTAGTGTACATAAATGTTATCCAAAGATGATAAAATTTTATTATTTTATAACTGTCACAAATAATAACTTACAAACCTAAAACTACCACGTATATCTGAATGAGTCAAATGATTTTGCCTTGTAATATCACAATACATTTATATTTTGCAATCTTCTTTCAACATTTTGATATTTCTTATATTTAAAGTTTTTTACAAATTTCAGCATGCCATATCTTATTTTGAATTTGGACTCTACATTTATAAGTCAGAGTTTCCAAGAGAAACAGAACATATACATGTATATATACACACACAGTGTATATATATGTGTGTGTATATATGTGTACATATATATATACTATATATATGTAGTATCACTATTTAGATAACTTCCAAAGTATCTTCTCTAATATGTCACTAGTAGGATTAAGTTAGAAATCAATAACAGAAAGAAAACTGGAAAACTCACAAATATATGGGAAGTAAACAACAAGTTTTAAACAACAGATCAAAGAAGAAATCACAGGGAAATTAGGAATTAGAGACAAATACAAAGTAAAACCCAACATACCAAACTTATGAACACAGTGAAAAAAGAGCCACCTGGCAACTTTGTATTTACTTGCATTAAATGCTTGCAGTAAAACAGAATTAAAATCTCAAATCAACAATCCGTTTTTACAACATGAGAATCCACCCTCCCAGAAAAAAAATAGGAAAAACAAAATCTAAAAGCAGAAGGAAACAAACAGTAATGATTATAGCGGAGATATATGAAATAGAGAACAGACAAATAACAGAGAAAATTTTTTTAAAAAAGTTACTTCTGCCAGGCGCAGTGGCTCAAGCCTGTAATCCCAGCACTTTGGGAGGCCGAGACGGGCAGATCACGAGGTCAGGAGATCCAGACCATCCTGTCTAACACGGTGAAACCCCGTCTCTACTAAAAAAATACAAAAAACTAGCCAGGCGAGGTGGTAGGTGCCTGTAGTCCCAGCTACTCGGGAGGCTGAGGCAGGAGAATGGCGTGAACCCGGGAGGCGGAGCTTGCAGTGAGCTGAGATCGGGCCACTGCACTCCAGCCTGGGCGGCAGAGCGAGACTCCGTCTCAAAAAAAAAAAAAAAAAAAAGTACTTCTTTGGAAAGATCAAAATAACTGACCTATATATAGCTAACATAACTGAAAAAAAAGAGAATCCTCAAATCGTGATGACCAGAAAAGACTAGAAGATATTATTACTTACTCTACAGAAATATAAAATATTATAAGAGACTACTATGAATAATTATCTTCTAGTAAGTTAGATAACCTAAATGAAATACATAGAGTTCTAGAAACTTAAAACTTATTAAGACTCAACCCTAAAAAATTTCAACATGTGAGTAGACTTGTTAGCAGGTTGAATTAGTAATCAAAAATCTTCCAACAAAGAAAAAAATCTGGATCTGATGGCTTCACTAGTGAAATTTACCAAACATTTAAAAATAACTAACACTAATGTTTGTTAAATTTTTCCAAAAATTTGTAGAGGGAACATCTTCTAATGTACTCTATGAGGCCAGCATTATTCTTATGCCAAAGACAGACAAAGACTATAGAAAAACGAAACTATAGAATAATATCTCTTATAAACGTTGATGCAAGTTCCTCAAAAAAAACCCCAGCAAACTGAATTTAGTAGCATATTAAAAAGTTAAACACCATGACAAAGAGGGATTTGTTCCTGGAATGCAAGGATGGCTCAATATATAAAAATTAGTAACTGTTATACACCACATTAACAGAATGTAGAAAAAACACAAATACAACTATTTCAATTGTTACAGAAAATACATTTAACACAATTCAACACCCTTTCATAATACAACACTCAACAGAGTAGGAATAAAAACATATCAGCAAAATAGTAACTATATATGAAAAATCCACAGAAAATAGCATATTTTATGGTAAAATATGGAAAATCTTTTTATTCATCTGTTCTCACACTGCTAATAAAGACGTACATGAGACTGGGTAATTTATAAAGGAAAGATGTTTAATTGACTCACAGTTCCACATGGCTGGGGTGGCCTCACAATCATGGCAGAAGGTGAAAGGGACACAAGACACATTTTACATGGCAGTAGGCAAGACAGAGTGGGTAGGAGAACTCCCCTTTTTAAAATAATCAGATCTCATGAGATTTATTCACTATCAGTGGAACAGCACTGGAAGACTCGCACTCATGATTGAATTACCTCCCACTGGGTCCATCCCACAACATGTGGGGATTATGGGAGCTACAATTCAAGATGAGATTTGCCTGGGGACACAGCAAAATGATATCAGTTTTTTCCCTCTAATATCAAGAACAAAAATATTGGAAGGCCTAACCAGAGCAATTAGGCAAGAACAAGAAAACAAAGACATTTAGCCTGGAAAGGAAGAAATGAAATTCTCTCTAATTTCAGAAAAGATGTTAAAAATACTAAAAATGTATTTAAAAACTTTTAGAATAAGTGAATTTAGTAAAATTCCAGGATATCAAATTAACATAAAATACATTTCATTTTATACATTGACAATAAACAATCTAAAAAGAAATCAAGAAAAATAGTATCAAAGAGATAAAATACTTATACCTAACCAAGAAGGCAAAATAACTTTTACAATGAAAACTATAAAACTGTGCTGAAAGAAATTGAAGATGTAAATATATGAATATCCATCTTATAATCATGAATTGAAAGAGTTGATATTATTTAGACTCAATACTAATCAAAATGATTTATGGATTTAATGTAATCTTAACCAAAATTCTGATGACTGTTTTGCAAAAATAGAAAGGGACTTTAAATGGTCAAAATATTCTTGAGGAAAAAAAAAAAGCTTAAGAAATTACACTTACTGATTTAAAACTTAACTACAAATCTAAAATGATCAAAACAGAGTGGGGATGGCATAAAGACAGATCTATAAACATATAAAATAGAATGGAGAGCCCAGAAATAAACTCATGCACGTATGGTCAAATGCTATGCAGCAAGGATATCAAGACCATTCAATGGTAAAGGAAAGTCTTTTCACCAAGTGGTGCTAGGAAGCCTAATTACGCACATGGAAAAGAAGGGAGCTTGACCTTTATGTACCACCATGAGAAAATTTAACTCAAAATGGATCAAAAACCAAAATGTAAAACATAAATCTATAAAACTCTTAAAATAAAATATGGCAAAACCTTCTTGACATTGGAGTTGACCATGAATTCTTGTACATAATACCAAAGGCACAGGCAACAAAAGAAAATAGTAGATAAATTAAATTTTATTAAATTAAATTTTATTAAAACTTTAGAGATTAGGATTGCAACCCTTGCTTTTTTTTTTTTTTTTTTTTCTTATTTGCTTGGTAAATATCCCTCCATCTCTTTATTTTGAGGCTATGAGTGTCTTTGCACATGAGAAAGGTCTCTTTAATATAGCACACTGATGGGTCTTGAATTTTTATCCAATTTGCCAGTCTGTGTCTTTTAATTGGGGCATTTAGCCCTTTTACATTTAATGTTAATATTGTTATGTGTGAATTTGATCCCATCATTATGATGCTAGCTGGTTATTTTGCCCATTAGTTGACACAGTTTCTTCACAGTTTCACTAGTCTTTACAATTTGGTATGTTTTTGCAGTGGTTGGTACCAGTTTTTTCCTTTCCATATTTAGTACTTCCTTCAGGGGATCTTGCAAGGCAGGCCTGGTGGTGACAAAATCTCTTAGCATTTGCTTCTCTGTAAAAATTTTTATTTCTCCTTCACTTGTGAAGCTTAGTTTGGCTGGATATGAAATTCTGGGTTGAAAAATTCTTTTCTCCAAGAATGTTGAATATTGGCCCCCACTTTCTTCTGGCTTGTAGGGTTTCTGCAGAGACATATTCTCTTAGTCTGATGGGTTTCCCTTTGTGGGACCTTTCTCTCTGGCTGCCCTTAACATTTTTTCTTTCGATTATCTGTCTTGGTGTTGTTCTTCTTGAGGAGTATCTTGGTGGTGTTCTCTGTATTTCTTGAATTTGCATGTTGGCCTGTCTTGCTAGGTTGGGGATATTCTCCTGGATAATATCCTGAAGACTATTTTCCAACTTGGTTCCATTCTCCTCGTCACTTTCAGGTACACCAATAAAACGTAGGTTTTGTTTTTTTACATAGTCCCGTGTTTCTTGGAGGCTTCGTTCTTTCCTTTTCATTTTTTTCCTCTAATCTTGTCTTCACACTTGATTCCATTAAGTTGATCTTCAATCTCTGATATCTTTTCTTCCACTTGAATGATTTGGCTATTGATACTTGCGTATGCTTCACAGAGTTCTCATGCTGTGTTTTTCAGCTCCATCAGATCATTTATGCTCTTCTCTAACCAGTTATTCGAATTAGCAATTCCTCTAACTTTTTTTCAAAGTCTTTAGCTTCCTTGCATTGGGTTAGAACATGCTCCTTTAGCTCAGAGGAGTTTGTTATTATCCACCTTCTGAAGCCTACTTCTGTCAATTTGTCAAACTCATTCTCCGACCAGTTTTGTTCCCTTGCTAGTGAGGAGTTGTGATCCTCTGGAGGAGAAGAGACATTCTGGTTTTTGGAATTTTCAACTTTTGTGCTGTTTTTTCCTCATCTTCATGGATTTATCTAACTTTGGTCTTGATATTGGTAACCTCTGGATGGGGTTATTGTGTGGACATCCATTTTGTTGATGTTAATGCGAGTAACATGTCTTCATTCTAAAAAATCTCAATAACCTAGGTATTGATGGGACATATCTCAAAATGATGAGAACTATTTATGAGAAAGCAACAGCCAATATCATACTGAATGTGCAAAGCTGGAAGCATTCCCTTTGAAAATGGGCATGAGACAATGATTACCTCTTTCATCACTCCTATTCCACATTGTACTGAATTTCTGGTCAGGGCAATTAACAATTGCTACAAAGAGAATAAAATACCTAGGAATACAACTTACAATGGATGTGAAGGATATCTTCAAGGAGAACTACAAAACACTGATCAAGGACATATGAGAGGACACAAACAAATGGGAAAACATTTCATGCTCATGAAAAGGAAGAATCAATATTGCGAAAATGGCCATACTGCACAAAGTAATTTATAGATGCAATGCTATTCCCATCAAGCTACCACTGACTTTCTTCACAGAATTAGAAAAAAAAAAAAAAAGCTACTTTAAATTTCATATGGAACTAAAAAAAAGCTAATATAGTCAAGACAATACTAAGCAAAAAGAACAAAGCCGGTGGCATCATGCTACCTCACTTCAAACTATACTACAAAGCTACAGTAACAAAAACAGCATGGTACTGTTACCAAAACAGATATATAGACCAATGGAATAGAAGAGAGGCCTCAGAAATAATGCCACACATCTACAACCATTTGACCTTTGACAAACCTGACAAAAACAAGAAATGGGGAAAGGATTCCCTATTTAATAAATGATGAAGGGAAAACTGGCTAGCCATATGCAGAAAACTGAAATTGAACCCGTTACTTACACCTTATACATAAATTAACGCAAGTTGGATTAAAGACTTAAATGTAATATCTAAAACCATAAAAACCCTAGAAGAAAACCTAGGCAATGTCATTCAGGACATAGGCATGGGCAAAGACTTCATGACAAAACACCAAAAGCAAAGGCAACAAAAACCAAAATTGACAAATTGGATCTAATTAAACTAAAGAGCTTCTGCACAGCAAAACAAACTATCATCAGAGTGACCAGGCAACGTACAGAATCAGAGAACAATTTTGCAATCTATTCATCCGACAAAGGTCTAACATCCAAAGTCTACAAAGAACTTAAACAAATTTACAAGAAAAAAAACAACCCCATCAAAAAGTGGGCAAAGAATACGAACAGACACTTCTCAAAAGACATTCATGTGGCTAACAAACATACGAAAAAAAGCTCATGGTCACTGGTCATTAGAGAAATGCAAATCAAAATCACAATGAGATTCCCGCTTCACGCTAGTTAGAATGGTAATCATTAAAAAGTCATGAAAGAACAGATGCTGGAGAGGATGTGGAACAATAGGAACACTTTTACATTGTTGGTGGTAGTGTAAATTAGTTCAACCATTGTAAAAGACAGTGTGGCAATTCCTCATGGCTCTAGAACCAGAAATACCATCTGACCCAGCCATCCCATTACTGGGTATATACCCAAAGGATTATAAATCATTCTACTATAAAGACACATGCACATGTATGCTTATTGCAGCACTCGTCACAGTACCAAAGACTTGGAACCAACCCAAATGCACATCAATGATAGACGGGATAAAGAAAATGTGACACATATACATCATGGAATACTATGCAGCCATAAAGAAAGATGAGTTCATGTCCTTTGCAGGGACATGGATGAAGCTGGAAACCATCATTCTCAGCAAACTCACACAGGAACAGAAAACCAAACACTGCCTGTCTCATTCATAAGTGTGAGTTGAATAATGAGAATACATGGACTCAGGGAGAGGAACATAACACACCAGGGCCTGTTGGGGGAGGTGGAGGACTAGGGGAGGGTTAGCATTAGGATAAATACCTAATGTAAATGATGGGTTGATGGGTGCAGCAAACCACCATGGCACATGTATACCTATGTAACAAACCTACATGTTATGCACATGTATCCCACAGCTTAAATTATACATTTAAAAAACTTTAAACAAATTTAATCAAAAGGCAATATCAACATAATAAAGAGACATCCCATAGAATGGGAAATATATTTCCCAATCATTTGTATCTCATAAGGGATAAATATCTGGAATATATAGAAAACTTCTAAAACTCAACAACAACGATAAAACAGACAACCCCACTCACAGATGGGCAAAAGATTTTATTAGGCATTTATCCAAAAAAGTTATATGAATATCCAGTAAGCACATTAAAAGATGCTCATCATCATTTATCATCATAAACATAAGTCAAAACTACAATGAGATACCACCTTACACACATTAAGATGGGCACTATCATAAACAGAAAATAAGTGTTGGTAAGTATGTGGAAGAACTGGAACCCTCGTGCACTCTTAATGGAAATGTAATACAGTTTATTTGGAAAATAGTATGTCAATTCCTCAAATAATTAAAAAGTAGAATTGCCATATGGTTCTCCATTTCCATGTTTGAGTATATACTTCAAATAATTAAAAGCAGCTTCTGAAAGATGTATTTGTACATCCATGTTCATACCAGCATTATTTGCAATAATTAAGTCACATAAGCACCCAAGTGTCTATGGTCGGATGAATTCAAAAGCAAAATTCGGTGTGTATATACAATGGAATATTATTGTTTTAAAAAGGAAGGAAATTCTGATAAGATGAATGAATCTCGAGGATATTATGCTAAGTGGATTAAGCCAATCACAAAATGACAAATGCCATATTATTGCACTTATATAAGGTACTTAAAGTAGTGAAAATTACAAATAGAGACAAAATAGAATGGTGGTTGTCAGAATCCTGGAAGGGTCCAGGGAAAATGGGCAGTTCTTCTTCAATGAGTGTCGAGTTTCATTATTGCAAGATGAAAAGAATTTTGGAGATGGATGGTGGTGATGATTGCAAAACAATATGAAAGCATTAATGCTAGTGAACTCTATACTTAAAATGGTTAACATGGTAAATATTATGTTATATATAATTTATTCTAAAACATTTTAAAAAGTAGGCTTACTGATAGGTCAGTCGAAATCCTCTGCTCAGGAATATAATATGAAAAATATAGAAACAAAGTCATCTTGGTGTTTCCAATGGAACTTTGTGTGTGTGTTTATGATTTCCAGTACATTCATGGATTTCTATTTGTGGGATGACTTTAAGACAGTTTGCACAGGTGAGTTTTAGTTTATACTAGGTTATACCTGCATCGAGTATAAATACTAATGGAATCCTCTTTCAAAATATTTTAGCAATATGTTCCAGAAAGTAATGAACTTTAAGAATTATCTAGAAGGTAAGAAATAGGCAATGTCTGCTTAATAATATATTGTACAATTAACAGAGCAAGCACAGATGTGGTTACTTCTGGAGAAAGTTTGTCTTCTTTTTTATGGATTCACAGACATGGCCTTCTATGTGAGCATGAACTTAAATTCTGATTTACTAGGTCTTAAGCATGATATTTTTAATACATATCTCTTGTAATTCTGTTAGTGATCATCTTTAAGAAAGGTGATCTAGATTGTACTAATTTTTACTTCACTTGTATTCATCAGATGTACATGTTTATGTACCTATGTGTTTCTAAAAAGCATTGTGAATTGATTTCTATATCCTTCATTTATTTTTGCACACAGTTTGAGAGGAAAATTTTGAGAAAAAAAAAATCCTTCATTTATTTTGATCACAGTTTGAGAAAACATCCAAAAGTACTAACTTGTAGAGTACTGTATTAAATATCCTATGTCAAACCTGGAATATTATATTGAAGGATTTCCCTCCACAATATTTTCCTCAGTTATCCGGCATTAATCTATAGTAAATAGTAAGGGAAGGAGGAGGGTTCCTGTCCCTGACACAGTATTTCGGGAAATGTTAGTCCTGTTTCAATTGGTTAAGTATTAGGACAAAATCACTTCATAGGAGAAAGTTGAACTAAAGACAAGTTAAGGAACTATGTTCAGCCAAGTAAGTAACACCCTCTCAATACTTTAAAATGTTTAATACTTACATGTGTACTTTTCTTTGTCTTGACGGAGATAAATAACAACATTGATTTTACATGAAACAGTATACTTTAAAATGAGATCAATATTAGAAATAAACATATAAAGGAGTTTTGGAAATACTACAATTGACCACTTTCGTCCCTCTTGCTCAACTCACAGAGCCACTTCAGAAATGTCCCAACCCAACTGTTGCAGATCTTTTTGCCATTATGGTATTAGACAATGTTTACTCTGTTTCCTTACCCCCATCTACCAATATATATAAATGTGTGTGTGTATATACTTCATTTTTCTTCATTTAGAAGTAGTAAACCTTAATTAAATCATAATTTGTTGACTTTTTAAAAGTTAAATTTCAAATTCTGTAGCAGATTTTTAATCAATTTCATGGTTTCTTATCACTATGCCTTTAGAGTCGAACTGGAAGTTATATGGTTTTTTAGTTACTTCTGGTTTCCCTGGACATGTACATTTCAAAACTGTGAAACAAATTTTGATACAGTAATTTTAAAATAAATTCATAAATCTAAAATATTTACCTAATAATATAAATAAATACTCAAAGACCACTGGAAAAAAGTGAAAAGTATTAGTAATTATAAGTAATTATATGTGTTATAAAAAGTATCTATACATTAAGATTTCAATGGACTCTTAATTGTTCCCCCTGATTCTCTTCTAATGCTCTTTTTCATCAATCCTGTCATACGATATTAAGGCAAGTCCTGCTGAAATTCTGTATTCTTCAGTATTCTCCAATTGCCTCCAGTTTATAAAACTCTTCATTCACCTACAAGACTTCTCTTCATGTCAATTTTACATGTTTCCTATGCATCATTTGCTGACATTTTTACAAGTACTAAACAGTAAATTCTTGATACTCATGAAGGATAAACCCTGAGATATTCAGGACTTATAAATGACATTATAGCATAAAAAATAAAATCAAGTAAAAGCCAAGGCATGCTTATTTCATTTTTGAATAATAATAGAGTAGCATGACATAGTCAAAATATAAAATATTCTGAAGAAGAAAATATTTTTTAAATATCTGTTGGAATTTTTTTTTAACTTTTAAATCAGCAAATTTATTCATTTTGGGCAGATTTTCTTATATAATACTGACAAACATACCTTCTGTCATTAGTGGGCTTCTTCATTTCAGAGACATCAGTTATCTTTATCTTGGATCATCATTATGTGTCTTCCACATATATTCAATTTTTAAAAATTGTCTTCATCTCTTATCCTTTGTTAAACCTGCACTTTATGCACATGTACCCTAGAACTTAAAGTATAATAATAATAAAAAATAAAAAATAAAAAAAAATCTGTTGGAATTTATAAGGCTATAAAAGAACAAGGAATTTGAAGGACAATAATTTTTAAAATAAGGGAATTCAGAGAGATCCACATTACATGAGATACCTTTTCTTGCTATGAGGAATTTGTCAAATAAAAAAGAAGTCTATGAGACCGTGAAAGGGAGAAAAAGTGAATCGAGAGGCAGAATATTAGATTCTAAAACTCAAAATTTAGAAGACCTACAGTTGGACTCTAAAAGGTACAATGTTAAGAAATGATAAAAGAAATTGACGAGCTGCAATGGAAATTGAAATCCTGCTTAAAAATTGTTGTAGTACCATATGCTCTAGAAACTATCATCTCTTAACTGAAGTACATTTATTAAAATTTGTTGTTTATATATGCATAGGTCTATTTCTGATTTCTCTTTTCTGTTCCAGTTATCTATCTACCTATTTACCTATCTTTGCATAAAATCGCAATGTCTTAATTCCCGTAGTTTTATAGTAATTCTTGAAATTAGGTAGAGTTAATCTAAAAACTTTTCTTTTTTTCCAAGTCGTTTTGACTCTTCTAGTTCTTTTCCATTTCCAGATTAATTTTAGAATCAGCTTCTTGAGTTTTACAAACATCCAAATGGTATCTTCATCAGGGTGAAGATATTATATCTATACACAACATTATATCTATACACAAATTCAGAGAAAACTGACATCTTATTAGTGAGTCTTCCAAGTCATTAATATAATGTCTCTTTCTATTTATTTAGGTATTCCTTAATTTCTCTCAGCAACACACTGATTTTTGGTCTGATTTATTTTTAAGTATTTAATATTTTTGCTTTTTCCAATTATATTATGTTGTTAGTTTTAATTTCTAAATTTTTATTGATAGATAGATAAACATGCAATTGGGGTATCCTACAGTGTCCTATTCTTAGGTTTTTTTGTTTTTGTTTTTTTTGTTTTTTTTTTTTGAGACGGAGTCTCGCTCTGTCATCCGGGCTGGAGTGCAGTGGCTGGATCTCAGCTCACTGCAAGCTGTGACTCCCGGGTTTACGCCATTCTCCTGCCTCAGCCTCCCGAGTAGCTGGGACTACAGGCGCCCGCCACCTCGCCCGGCTAGTTTTTTGTATTTTTTAGTAGAGACGGGATTTCACCATATTAGCCAGGATGGTCTCGATCTCCTGACCTCATGATCCGCCCACCTCGGCCTCCCAAGATTCCATTTTAGTTTTTACATAAACTATTATGCTGTCTGAAAATAAAGGCAGCTTTTTCTTTCTTTTCTTTTCAATATAGATTTCTTTTTATTTCTCGCCTCATTGCATTAGCTAAGACCATCATTTCACTGTTTTATTGTTTGTGCTTTTGGGGTCATATTTAATAAATCATTTCCTAGTCCAGGGACATAAATATTTACTCTCATGCTTTCTTCTAGGTTGCTTATAATTTTTAAAAAATCATAATTATACCTCACTAGTTCATTCAGTTCTATGTAACTTTTTTTTTTTTCCTTTTTCATTTTGGTTTTACAATCCTATAAACTATCAGCTTCTTGACTAGAGTGCTGGAAATCTTTACTCATCCACTGGAATAATCCCAAAGTTGTTTAAATGATGCCATCTGAAGCCTCTATGTGGCAGATTGCTTTTCTTCAGGGATTTGAGACGTTTCTTGTATATGGAACAGTACACCCTGAAGCTGATTGCAAGTTCTTTCAGGGAAGCGTTAGAGTAAAACAAGAAACTTATTTGTATGTAACAAAAGATGTAAAATGACTACAGTTAACTTATAATTGATAATTTCAGAAGAGAATGATCTAATGAGAGGTCCAAAAAGAATAATGCAACTGATAAATGTGGTTGTTTCTGTGGCATGTAAAAGCAAGATAATGAGGTGAATTCAAAGGTTTTAGACAAAATATCTTCTATAATGATAACTATTAACTCAATTTTCAAGAATGGCTATTATATCTAATTTTTAAAAACTTGATAAAATCTTTATAGTGAAAAATACTTCAGCTACAATGTATAATTCAATCATAATATACCATGGATATACTAAACATATAGTTAGAATATATCAAAAATATATAAAGCTAATTGACTCATTAAGTCAGGAATAGATCCTAAGCATCTATATCTTAGTAAAGCTTCATAGGTAAGTGATATGAATTCCATATGGAAACTGCTGGCCTGGAAGATTCTAAATTTAAGCTAACAAAATATGGTTGCAATCATGTTAACATTTTAAAAAATAACTGAAATTATGATTTATGACACTATTCTGCTGCTGGTTCATATCAAACAAAGTAGCACCAAGACTGATGAATAGAATTGTAGACAGTGATGACATTGACAACTATCTGGGAAACTCCCATAAAATGTACAATTTCTGAAATATTAGATTAATAACATGTTGCTCATACGCATTCAGCCTAGGGAAGGCTAAAGGGTCTCATTTGGTTTGGCAATATCTTCTCTCATGAAACTCATCGGTAGTAACTATATTATGGATGAGGAAAATAAACAGTAAACCAAAGAAAGAAGTTCATCAAATTAAGCAAAGTTTACTGAGATTTCAACACCTTTCGTAGCATTTCAGACTCAGATTTAATAAACCGAGGCAAATATAATTCATTTCCAAATGTTGCCATTCATTACTCTCTTTAATGTTCTGGAAGAAGCATACTTTAGGACTAATTTCAGGGGATATATGAGGTCAGAATGAAGTTAATAATCTTTTTAAGATGTTATTAATGAGCAATATATTTATCATTGCCATATTAAAATTAATCAATAAATGAGCATTTTAAGTTTCTTAGTTTTATTTTCCAATAAAGTAAATATCAATATTTGTCATGCTCTTTGAGGTCGTCAAAAACTTTAAGAGTGCAAAGAACTATGGATTCCAAAAACAAAAGCAAAAACTCCAAATAGAAAAAAGAAAACACACTAATTTAGAAGAAAACTACATATCTTTGAATAATAGAAATACACAGTTATGTTTCTCTAAAATAATTGCTTTTGATTATAATCTAAACCACATAACTTTTAATTAAAGCAACTAACAACTGTGCTACAGATAAAATTGAGAATTAGTGGTATTAATACTTTTGCACTGGCTATCACGCAGTTGCCTCATGCAGCAAGCTCATAGAGCTGATGAATACACAAAACACAACTTTCTACAGCCATGCACATCATTTATACAGTTCTCAAAGTAGCAGAAACGAACATTCATTACAAACCCAAAGACATAGTCTCTCTGTGGCATAAAAGAAAAAGGAAAATCATATACATACAGATTAAGATGTTATATTATACTAAGATTAGGCTTAGTAACTAACGTAGCAGTGTTCTCTTAAAAATAATCTAGGTGTTGGCCAGGTGCAGTGGCTCACGCCTGTAATCCCAGTACTTTGGGAGGCCGAGGCTGGCAGATCACGAAGTCAAGGATTGAGACCATGCTGGCCCACATGTTGAAACCCCACCTCCACTAAAAATACAAAAATTAGCAGGACGTGGTGTCGAGTGCCTGTAGTCCTAGCTACTTGGGAGGTTGAGGCAGGAGAATCGCTTGAACCTCGGAGGCAGAGGTTTCACTGAGCCGAGGTTGCGCCACTACACTCCAGCCTGGGCGATAGGGTGAGACTCTGTCTCAAAAATAATAATAATGATTAATAACAATAATAATCTAAGTGTCTGTTGAATGTTAATTTACTCAATGTACTATCAGTCCAAGTTTGTAAGTTATCTAAAATTCTTTAAATTATTTTTAAGCTAAAACACTGCAAAATAAAATTATTATTGAATTAATATGGCAGAATAATAATTCAATTTGGTTAAAATATATTTATATTTTTATAATCTTACACATTAAGCAGGAGTAATGCTAACTTATCCAATCAATAAACCTGTATAAATGTAAGAAAAACATACTCAAATAGAATAAAAATCTATATGTACACTATGCTTAACACTAAGACTTACGGAGATTTGAATTCTCAAAACATTTTCAAGTTGGTGTTTGTAGGGATTTTTAAAATCTAGAACGTTGAAGTCTTAAAAGTTTAATTTCATCATTTTCTAATAAAGTTTGCGTATTTGTTCACTCTGAATCCCATGTTGAAATGTGATCTCCAATGTTGGAGGTGGAGTCTTCTGTGAGACATCTGAATCATGAGGGCAGAACCCTCATGAATATCTTGGCACCATCCAGGTAATGAGTAAATCCTTGCTCTATTAGTTTTTGCCAGAGATGATTGTGGGAAACAACCTGGAACCTCCCTCCTCTTTTCCTTCCTTCCTCTCTTGACATGTAATATATGCTCTCTTCTTCCCTTCTGCCATGAGAGGAAGCTCCCCGAAGCCCTCACCAAAAGCAGATGCTAGCTGGCGTCATGTTTCTTGTGCAGCCTGCAGAACTGTGAGGCAAGTAAACCTCTAGGTTTTTTTTTTTTAGAAATTACCAAGCCAGGCCGGGCGCGGTGGCTCAAGCCTGTAATCCCAGCACTTTGGGAGGCCGAGACGGGTGGATCACGAGGTCAGGAGATCGAGACCATCCTGGCTAACACGGTGAAACCCCGTCTCTACTAAAAAATACAAAAAACTAGCCGGGCGAAGTGGCGGGCGCCTGTGGTCCCAGCTACTCGGGAGGCTGAGGCAGGAGAATGGCGTAAACCCGGGAGGCGGAGCTTGCAGTGAGCTGAGATCCGGCCACTGCACTCCAGCCTGGGCGACAGAGCCAGACTCAGTCTCAAAAAAAAAAAAAAAAAAGAAATTACCAAGCCTCAGATACTCCTTTACAGCAACACAAAGCAAACCAAGACATTTTATTTTTTAAAGTTAAGAATAATATTTTTATATACAGCCATTTATCTCTAAACCAATCATATTATAGCTCCTTTTTGAAATTTCATAATCTAATTTGGTAATACCATTTAGAGGTAGGCAATTACTATACACTCAATAAGTGTGATAAAGACTTCTCTGAATTACAGATACATAAACATACATACAGACACATATCAAGACCTTATAACTTCAATTGTAAATCACATCCCTTGGTCAAGAGCAAACACAAATAAGAAAAGCTCACACATACATAGATCTGTTCTCTTCCCAGTATGGACCCATTCTTAATTTATTTGAGCTCCAAACAGGTGATAGAGAAGACTAATGAACCAGATTACCTGTTGTCTCTCACTCAATAAATTGAAGATCTCTATAAACTATTTGTCTGTTTATTGAGATAACCAAATTGTTAGATCATTAAATCAAATTTCCAATATAGGATAACTTATTAGCTATTAAAAATCAAAAATAAAACCCAAAGTGCAAGAAACAAGTACCAAAAATAAAGTCAGTAGTCAAAAATAATCACAATCAAGTTCTTGTTCTCCTGTAGATGAGTAAGACTCCTGTTTGGATCCAGGGGCACCTGTCCAGAGACAATCAAACAGGCCTGGGATGAGTGAAGGTTTGAAAATGAGGTTCTGATTGTGAGCCATGTTATAAATATGTGAAAGAAAAAAAGCATTAAACAATTCAGACGAAATTTTTTTTAGCCTATTGCAATAGTAAGAAAGTTCATTTCTGAAGAAAATTTTCAGAATAAAGGAAGGCAGTCTGAGGTTTTACAGAGGTAGTCAAACAAGGGAGTTATGAGGAAGATTCTTAATCTGAGTCACAAGGAAGAGTGATCCCTCGCAGTTAGCTATTTTCAAAGATAAGTAGCAAAGAATTCCTTAATCATCATTGTTTTTTTAGAGCACAGGAATCAGACAAACCTCAACACTGCCAAGGGTAACCATGGATTCTCTATCCTTGCTCCTTGATAAGGAAACTCTCAAGTCAGTTACCAAGGTGTCCTTCAATTAACAAAACTTTAGATAGGTTTCTTCCCAACCATAGCACTTACATCCCTTTTAGTAGGTAGAATACTTACTTTGGAAAATTTGTAAATCTACAAATTATTTTCTGTTTCTTTGAAATGCATATACATTTCTTTAACAGTCTCTTGACAGTTTTAGGATTCAAGAAATTTTCCTCAAGAACCTGTAAACCAACTCTGTGTAATATAAATAGGAGATGTGATAACACCCTAATCTCCCAGTGTCTGTTAGAGGGTAGGATCCTAACTCCCATGGACACCAAATAACAAACACAGATGGCCCAATCATAGAGAAAAACATTTGCAAACTCAAGAATAACTCTTATTTGCTCCAAATAACTCTAGTTAACTCACAAATAATATTCTATTGATCAACCTCCCTGCTTGTGTTCTTCTGCAATACCTTTTCACTAGCTCTAGTGGAAGAAATTTTCCAGTGCTGAAAAATTCTCCTGCCATTATTTTTCCCCAGCAGAACTGAATTCAATCTCTAATTCCTATAGCAATAACCTTAAATAAAGTCTTCTTCGCCTGGTTAAATTTGTTGAAAATTTTGCTTTGATAGAATAAAGCTAAGCAGTCATGAGGCTCACACACGTCACTTGTTTCGCATCTCTCATCAATGAATGCTGTCTTTCATTGCCTGAAGTCCAATAACTTGGAAACCATTGTTTCATATATTGTGTTCTTTCTCCGCTTGTTTTAAGCAGGAAGATAAATCTTGTCCTTGTTACTTGCTTATGGCTAGAAGCAGAAATAAGTCACACAGATTAATTTATTAAGTGGAAACTTAATAAATTACTTTCGGTCAACTGAAAGTAATAATGCTGAGTAAGGCTGAAGATCCATTGGTTAGACTCATTCAATAGCATAAAAAAAAAAAATCCCAAATAGCCTAAAATGTTTTGATCTTTGTTCAGATAATTACAGAAACATTAAATCCATGAACACACCGCTTCTCCCCATCCCCCCCCACCAAAAAAAAAATGAAAGAAAAAGAAATAATGAAAAAAAGATTTCTTGTCACGCAGTTTTCTGATTGTGTCAAGCTCTCCTGGTTTATATGTGTGGTTTCATGACAATTTCTCCATCTGGAATCTTCTCAATTCTTCAGCTGAGTGTTTCTTTCTAACTTGACTTTTAAGACATCATTGCCAAAGGACGTTGAGATCATGTGTAGGTTTGTCTCCAGGAATCCAGTTGAATTATTCAGGAAAAAGGAACTAGCACTTTGGAACATCAAAGCATATAAAGCTGAGATGACAGATGAGTTACAGAAGTAGTGATAAAAGTCAGGTGAAACCAAGTCAAGCCTTTCAGAGTTACATGCAACATACTCAAAAAGGAAATGAGCTGAAGTCTGTGAAAGAGACACTGAAGGACTGAAGTTAAAATGATTTGTCTCATTCAAATAGATAGGTCCTTCCATAAAATTGTCAGCAGTCAAGAAAATTGTGTATCTATACAATTGAGTGGGGAGAGTCGAGTAAGAACTTCTTTCGTAGGCTAAGAATATTTGTTTAAATATGCATTTGAACTATAGAATAGATAATTTGAATCTAGAAAAATTTCAATGCAAAAGAAATTAAAATGTTACAACTATTTTTGAGCTGAAAGTTTGAAAAAACAATAAAACTTTAATATAAATTAATGCATAAAAATTAATGGGCCTTATGAAACACAAAATTTGTTTGATCTTTTATATTACATAAAATTACATTGTTTTATAAATTTATTTAATCTCTTTTTCCTATTTGAATTCTAAATTCTTTAACATGACATTTTTGTATATTGTGGGTCTGAGAAGAAACTCTGCATTTTCCATGTGTATGTTTTAATAGTCTCACTTGCCAAAATATTAATATGAATTTGTTGAGAAAAAGATCAATATTAACAATCTATTTGTTTCGAATTGCTAACCTGGTACATTATCTGTAGTAGGACTATAATAAATATATATGATTTCAGTTGATTAAAATTAGAGTCCAAAAATATGTGCATATGTGTTCCACACAATGTTATTGAGTAAAAAATAGCAAAATTAAAGTTCCAATGAAAAAATAGTTGATTAAATTGTGGATCATTTATTAAATATATATGCTATAAGTATTAAAAGTAAGTTTATGAAAATTATACAGGAATATGACTAAGTATGTCTTATGATATTCGGCAAAGAAATAGCTAAACTATTGCTGATAAATTATGATTTTTCAACTATTTAAAAACACATGAAGTTGAAACCAAGTGGAGGAAATCGCACAACTTCACAATGGTAGTACTTTAGAGAGCATCCAATATATTTTTCTCTATTATTTTATTTTGCTTTGTTTATATTAAATATTTTAATAGTTTTTGATAATTCCCATTGAGTCATGATTGATAACAAATGCCTTACTATTAGGAAAACAAAACCTTTATGTCAAAAGAATGAAGGATAAAGGAAAATACATATGATTATAGTATCCTAAGAGTAGCAGCCAAACTAAGCACATAACCATCAGATTACAGAATTGAAAACAAAGTTGCACAGCACAAAAATAAAGCAGGGACATAAGCTTAAGTTATTTTGCCTATATGTTTTTACTGTCTTTTGTAAAGAAGAAAAAATTAAACAAAACAAAAACTGGGCAAACATTCTGAGAAATGTACTCTATTCCCCAAACGTGCACATGCACAAAAGGCCTTGGTTGTCATTTTGGTTTTAGAGTAAATAGAATGTGTGGGCTATTTAAAGAATGAAACAGTTCAGTGAACAACAACAAATTAAAATTTGTAAAGGATACCTAAGGGCATAGACAGCCTTTCACTGCAATTTTTATCTGTCTTTTTTTCGATGTCCTCCAACAGCTACAGATTAACACTGGGCTTAGACATCAAATAGTTTAATATCTGTGCCACAATTTCTGTCTTTTATTCTGGTTGAATCTATTAACAATCTTGTCATAAAATTTTCTTATAATAATTTATGGTACAATCTTCTTTGTTTATCCTCTTTATCCCAATCTATAGCCATGTTTTCTATTAAGAAGGACAAATTATCATATTTTATTTGATAAATTTATCAAATAAAATAATTTTTATTTTTAACCAGAAAACACGATTTTTCTTTTATTTGGGAACTAGATTTTCTCTATGGTAATAACAAGGATATTCAATATGAAAATATACATTTTTAATATCTGTTTGAGAAAACACCCAATAAATCTTCTCAGTTTTATGCTTTTAATTCTTTATTTTGAAAGCATACAGACTTACTCCTGATTTACATACTTTTCTAGAGAGACAGACAAGATCTGCTTAGCCTTAGCAAAGATTACAAAGAGCAGCATTTGTTTACCTTCTTTTTTGTTGTCAGGTTGTGTGTGTGTAAGTGTATATGTTTTGAAGTGACCAAGGTGTTTTACCCCTGAAACTGTGCTGAAAATCACTGGCATGAGGCAGACTGATTAACAGGAGAAAAGGCAAATACATTTATTTAATTCTTATACATAAGAGCCTTTAGAAAGAAAGTCTGACACCCGATAGGTGATATGGAAGCTAACATACTATCTTGAGGATACAGAAAGAATATAGGCTCAAAGTACAGCTAAAAACAGGTTATAGCGGTATATCAGGTTTTAATGGCAAGGCAGGTGATGGGAGAGGGGAAAGAGGAGGCTTAGCTAGAAAAGGTGGTCTGGTTACATAGATGAAACCTCACAGGTAGCAACCCTCAGAAAAAAATACAGGGTAATTATTATTATTATTATTATTATTATTATTATTACTATTACTATTTATGCCACTGAAGTTGTCAGATTCTCAGTTAATCTTCCTTAGATCTGGACAAGGGGAGACCAGGCTGCATTAATGGAGATTCTCTATAGAATGTAAAATTTTCCCATAAAAAATATCTTTGCATGGGCCACTTTAGCCTGTTGCCCTTGTGACAACCATTTTAAATATGGCAAACATTATATTTTGATTTTTAATTTTCTTCAGTTTCCTTTGAGTTTGCTGAAAATCTTATGTGAAATGATGGAGTAGTAGTCATCTGTATCTCCAGAAAATGAAATCTAAAAGAAGCCCGTATGTTCACATCAACCACAAAACAACAAACTGGCAACTTAAGTGAATCAAATAAGAAGAAATTATGCAAGATAATCCATTTGAAACTTAGCATTATACCTTATTTGATATTTTCAAATGAAATAAAGTTGTCCAGTATGTTAAACATGTTTAATATGGACTTTGTAATATGTAATTCTTATATGTAATTAAGTCATTGAAAGACATATTTTCAGTCGACCCTATAAATGGACAGTTGTTTTTTTTTTAAGTAGAAGACCCCCAATGTTTAATTTCTCCAAAAGGATAGAAGTTTAGTAAAACTTCTCATCATGTGTATGTTCACACATAAAGACATCTTCAAGTAGATACAATATAAAACTGCATGTTTTATATACATTTTAATTCATAATTGTTTCTTGAACAGGAAATAAATTAATTTGCATTCGTGAAAATAAAAAAAGAACAAACTCCCTGGTCTTTGAGGCCAGGTGGGACAACAGACTTATGGAGCCTTTATCTGTACCTTCTCCCATGATTCTCCTTTTATGACAAACGACACTTTTAAACAGCCAAAAACAAGAGCTAACAAAAAAAAAAAGCAAACTAGTATGAGAAAGAATGGCTTGATTTTATCAAGGAGGGCAAACAAGTGGGAACCAGCAACAAAACCCACGTACCAAACTAAATAGTAAATAGTGGTGAATCCTGAGGTAAAGAGAACAGGATTCCAAATTACCACACTGTCACTTACTCTGCAAGCTGATAATAGCAAGGAACAAGGGGCCTCATGTGGGAAATACATCTGGTCCAAAGCGAGGGTTTCCAGAGACCGCTAGTACAGACTGAGTTTCAGTGGGACCTCCAAGATAACTATGGAAATAATATACACCATGGTATATTATGCAGCCCTAAAAAAGAACAACAGCGTGTCTTTTGCAGGGACATGGATGGAGCTGGAGGCCATTATCCTTAGCAAACTAACATGGGAACAGAAAACCAATTACTGCACATTCTCACTTATAAGTGGAGGAGAACACATGGACACATAAACGGGAACAACACACACTGGAGCCTTTCAGAGGGTGCAGAGTGGAAGGACAGAGAGAATCAGGGAATATAACTAATGGGTACTAGGCTTAATATGTGGGTGATGAAATAATTGGTAAAACAAACTCCCATGACACATGTTTACCTGTGTAACAAATCAGCACTTTTACCCCTAAACTTAAAGTTAAAAAAAAAAAAAGTGAAGACCGACCAAATATAAACAAGAAAAGGCTGTTTATTCAAAGATTGCCATACCAAGAAAGTCAGCCATTATAATTTGCTTTTGGCAGAAACTCAAAGGCAAGCAAGAGTGGACAACATTTATTGAAGAAAGAAAAAAAGGAAAAGCTTGATGTATGCCCTGACTGGAGGCTGTCAATGTGAAGTTGTAGGCAGGCTAACTAGAACTGAGGCATCGTGTGTGATTGGTTAGGGGTAACTATTTGGCTTTCTCTGGTTAAGTCTAAGCTGGAAGCAGGAATAAAAATTAAGGAAGTTGTCAATTATTGATCAAGCCTTGGCCATTTTGGACTGATTGTTAAAAAGTTATTTAGATTATTCCAGTGCTACTAGAAATAGAATTCTAATTTTCTACATGCTAGACATAGCAGGCTCACTTCCTGGCAGGTTATTGGAGATAAGTGTTTGGTTTCCTGGGCAGTTACTGCAGACTGTAGGTCAGAGTTCTGTCTTTATATATGGTCTGGTTATTTTTCAGTTGTGTATTCAGTCTCTCACATTGCTATAAACAGGAATAATTTGCATCACTGTTAACCCTTCACAATGAACATTAGCTCTAGCTAGATACAAAAAAGCTAAAGATACTGAAAGGTGAGGACCCTTGTAGCATAAATTAATTTTTGAATTATACTCTAGACAACATCTAGGAATTTATTAAAAGCTGTTTGTAATACTTTTGTAAATTTGAAAGTTCAAACTAATTTTTCTTGAGTATTTAAGATGAATTATACACCTAACCTACATATACAACCTATACCTGTTATATTGCAGTTAGAACATATATAATACATTCCTACTCTGTATCTGTTTATATATATATATGGACATATATGCCTATAGATAGATATATACATTTTTGGCCATTACAATTTCTACTTTTTATTTGAAACCGTAGTTCTGAAAGAGAAAATCAGCATGTACATTTTGTATTTTTACTGGTTTATTTTTTCTTACACTACTTTCTACCTATATCTTCAAGTTGATCATTCTGAATCTGGAAGAGAGGATGAAAAGACATTTGAACTCTACCAGCTGAGTGCTTGTTGTTAATATTTTTCATTTATTTATTTATCAATTGAGAGTGAGTGTGTATGTGTGTATTCTCATTTATATATATATATATATCTCCTGTGTATATATATATAGCTCCTGCCTATATCTATATACTCAATTGAGTTATATAAACATATAAATATCCACTCTCAATTGAGTGCCTATATAGAGAGAGAGTCAAATACAATTTCTTATGATTTTCTATTTTTTTTATTTATTTATTTTTTTAATGGCATGCCAGAAGTAAAATGTATGCCACTGAAATTCAGGAAAAAAAAGTTCAACGGTAATTATGTAACGATAATGATAGCTCTCAGTTAAAAAAAGGCATATCCGGTGACTGTAATTACTAGAAGTCAATTTTGTGTTTTTATTAGCTGATTTTGTCCACACGAAATATAAAAACTATTATTACCATCTTTGCTTTACACATTATATACTTAAGAGTTGTAGAGATTTAGATTAACTTGCTTTGGGTCACCCATTAATTTTGGAGCTAGGATTTTAATCTAAGCATCTAGCTTTATAGTTTGTGTGCTTAACCATTCTGACACACTACTCTAACAAATAAAGTAATAAATACAGTACTATTTTCATGGACCATGTTTTACTTTGTTTTGTATTTAAAACTTTTTTGTGTTTATTAGTATAAAAAACAGAACCCATAATTAAAACAATTTCAAAAATAATTCATAATCATGCATAGATTCAAAATAAGAACTACCACAATGATTCACATATAAATTTATTCCAAAATCCTCAAAATACTATCTCTTAGGAGGAGGCAGGATACAGTGAGAATATAGCATTTAGAGTAATAATGTAAATAATTAACCTTAATAAGACATTTACTATATACCAGTCTTTTTACCCAAATTTTTCTTTACTAGGCCACACAGTAACCCTATTAGGTAGAGATAGTAGTATTGGTTTTTAGCTTCAAGATAAAGACTAAGGCGAAGAGAAGTTAAGTAGAAACTAAATGAAGTCACAGAGCTGGTAATTAACAGAGACATAACTCAATCCAGGATTGATGCCAAAGCTTATACTTTCTAGTGAGAGCTTGGGTTAATTTCAGCTCAGACATATATACATATATATTCAATAACTGAAAAAGGAAATTTTTTTCAGACTCAATTACATCCTATACTGTGAGATAATAATATCCATTTCAAAAGATATGTTTAAACTTTATACGTTTTGATATTCTTTTTAAATAACAGAAATCCATAAATAAATAGGAGACATAAATATTTATTAATATTCTTTGACACAGTAATTATTACAGAAGCATATTTGTTTCATTTGATTTAAATTTTCTCTGATGTTTCTTTATAGATTTATGTCAAAATAATAGAAATAATAACTAATGACCTAGATGACCTTAACATTCCCCTCAGCTTGAACAAACTTTGTACTGATTTCTTCCTCTTTAGATGGGGACTATGTGTCCTTTACTTGTCTTTTCTTATAGCATTTTTTTTCAAAATCTTGAAATTGTAAATTCCTTCTCTGCCTCTTTAAAATATACATAAATCTTTCCCTAGTCTCTTGCCAGTTTTACAACCAAGAAAATGTCATTCTTGAGGACTTGGAAACCGTCTCTTTGAAATGTAAATCTCTAAGGAGATGTGTCCCTGTCTCCCAGTGTCTGTGGGAGGGGAGGATCCTAATTTTTAATAGATGCTAATTAGCAATCACAGAAGGCTAATTACAGAGAAAAATATTTGCAAACTCAGAAATATCTCTAAGTGCCAGACATATATACTGATCAACCACCTCCTGAATATGCCCAGGATTTTTGTATTAACTACCCAACTACTTAAAAACTCTGTCTGCCTTTTCCTTTTTTAGGGGTGTTGAGTTAATTCTTTCTCACCTAAAGCAACAGTGTCAGAATAAAATATACTTCTCTTTGCTTGTCTGGTGTGATTTTTCTTTTCCTTTAACACCTAGAAGGTATCTTAATATGATACTTACATATCAACCAGCTTTAATACAAGAATCCTTGTCTAATTTTAGTCAATACTATGAAATAAATCTTGAGAACAGATATATCTGCTGTGAGGATCATTGTTAAGGGGCTGGAGCCTCAATGTAGACATATAAGCATGGGATTTTCTTTGCAGCACGTTGTATTGTTGCATTTTCGGGCCCTTCCAGCAGTAGCAATCTCTATGTTTTCTAGGGTGATTAAATAGTTAATAAAAGTTAGAAGAAAAAACAAGGCATAAGATCTCAGCAGCTCTTTTGACCTTTGAAATACACTGCTTACCTAAAAGCTATTAGCCTAATACTCTCCTCTAGTAAAAACTATAATTCATCCTCTAAAAGTAAAGGTATTATATTGTATCTGTAAAAGTTCTCTTCAACTTCATTCAAGATCTTAGATCTGATTTGATATAAAACGGTCTCTTTGCATGCACAGGGTGATAATATGAGGGACATGGTATTACAACAATACCATTTTTCCTATCTTCGCCATCAACCAACAATCAACAAATCTTCAATGCTAAAAGGACAGCAGTAAATCGCTCAATTACCTCCTGATTCTGTGCACTGATGTGAAGAAATCTGAGATGAGCATACCCCTGACCTTATGAGGTTACTCTTTCATGAATTGTTAATGATTATCTTCACAGAGTGATAGTATCCCTGGGTCATCCATTTCATTTTTCTTAAATGGAAGTTAAAGTTCACGGATTAGCCAAACTCTCCTACCACAGAGGGCTCTCCAGGATGAAGAGTCACATTGTCAAAGCCACATTTGAGAGCAGCAGTTAATTTTTCTTCTAAGATTCTCTATTTTCACAGATCCTTTTGGTTTTTTTAAATATTGCACAAGAACGAAGGAAAACAATGACTAAACACTAATCCTGCTTTGGAATAATATTTTCTGTCACACTACAAAAGCAAATTATGGAATGACCACGAGGAAATCATTTCAAGACATAATTTTGGAGGAATATTTAATCTTTTCCAAAACAATTGATACATTTTATAATGTTATAAGTTGTAAAATTTGCTGACATTTGTTAAAAATATGTGCTGACTAATAAAGAATTACTTTAAAAGGATGTCTTTAAGGTTTACATTTCCTTTTGAGAATTTCATAAAATTATTAAATGTATAATGGTATCAATGTTAAGCCTCTGCTATGTGCCAATAGTAGATGTTTGTTATTATGCCATTGATAAATATCAATGTGTTAAGCATCTACCATATGCCAGTAGTTAGGCATAAATACTTTATCTTCAACAGCCGTATAAGGGAAGTTAATATTATTATTACTCTTTTACATGTGAGAAAATTGAATCGTAGTAGATTTATATAATTTACCAAAGGCTTTCCAGCTAGTGAGTTACAGAGCTGGGTTTTGGAACTGACATGCCTCCATCTAACGGCAGCAGTGCTGCTTACAACGCCTCTCTGGGAAAAACGTGTTTTCATAGCATGTCTATTTAATTTAAAAGAAGAGCATGCTATCATTTCTTTCTTTTTTTTTTTTTTGCCTTCCAATCAATGATTTCAATTTGTGTCCTTGGCTTTTCTATTAGCTTTGATGACTTGAAATATTTAATAATGGAAATATGTATGCATAGATCATCTCTAATATAGTATATCATATTGATTCATATGATGTATTTCATAAAGTATACAATATCGACTCTTTTATGAAAACCTCTAAGTATTTACCCAGTGTTTGATAGTAACAACCTAGCAATGATCAGAATGGCATTGGAGGATGGAGTGTCTGGTCCCATCCCAAAGAGGACTGAAGAACCTTCTCTAACCCAGCAAGGAATAGGAGACGATGAATCTTTCAGTGGTGACTATATATTTCTTAAACAAATTGTTTCTGAGGATGGAGACAAGCGCAGCACACTTTTCCTGTGCTGGTGATACTCAGACATAAACGTAATCAAAAAAGACAAGGTGACAACCATCAAAGCAGTCGGTGAGTAAGGAAGCTGTTATGGTATATGAGATCCATAGAACAGCTTCTGCTGTGATCTGATAACATTCCTGATTGTGACTTACCGGGTTTGCTTAGGAGCTCCAAACTGGAAGTTATTATGGCACAGTATTCAGAGGATACCTATTAATATACAATTTATTGTTCAAATTAAGATATTAGTGAGACATAAAAGAATATAATATGAATAATTAGACAGGAGTAACTTAAACTGATACTCTCTTCCTATACACACATGCAATGAAAATAGCTTCACAGGGCTGTTTTTGTGCGGGTAAAATGTGTTAATGTTTACTTAGCGCCTAGCTCTAGGAACTGGGCAGCAGTTGAGGCCTCATTGTGTGTAGACTCATATTTCAAGGTTAATGAAGCCGACTTTGAGGAACTGACTTTACCATCTGTTCTGGTTAAAACTAGCTGTATAACCTTGAACAACTATGTTGCCTCAGATTCATTATCTGTAATATTGGAAAACTGTCGTAAATTAAGTGCAACCCTTCACCTATCTTCCCACACAGTTTAGTAGATTACCTTACCCATGGTAAGTATTTTATGGTTACTGCTACTTGAAATTCCTTAAAATATTTTCAGTGATTGCTTTGGTCCACTGGCCTTCTTTCGGTGTTTTGGTCACGAGAAATAAATAAGGACTTTTTTTTTTTTTTTAAAGAAGGAACAATATAAAAATATCACAAATATATATATTAATTAACTATTTTCAAATTATACTCTGTGTCCTACATTGTGCAAAACTATACAATTTTCTTTCTTCTGGTGTTCTAGAAAAGAAATATTTATTAAAACACAAATATCTGATCTTATCTCTGCACAGTTTTTAATTGATTATTTATACAATGTTATTTCAAACCGTGAAAGGATATGGGAAGTCAGAATGACATTTATGAAACCAAAATTATGGTGTTTAAAGACAACATAATTCTTTACAGCTTGATTTTTATTGCTCTTGACAAATTGATTTAATATACAAATAATTCCTTACTTTTGAAACAAATTTAGCCAAGGAAATTTACCTATGAATACTGAGCCCGTTTTGCATCATCTCAGATTTTAAAAGTTTTGAACTCTTTACAAAAAAGAGAAAATGTTGGTAAAAGAAACACGACTAGCTCTCACTTTAAACAGCACTGTATGTTTGAAATGAGCACTGGCCATATTTCTCTTAGGTAGGTAGGTGCCTAGCTTAATAATGCATCAGTAATTAAAACCAAAGGTAAAGATCTATTTATGAGTGTTCATGTAAGCACATGAAACTGTACAAAGCTTCATTATACTTCGTGTCAATAGAAATAAGATGACAATCTGGAATCAAAATTCCACATGTGCAGGAATTTTAGCACTGTTTTGTTCCTAGAGAATTCCCAGCCACTAAAACTAGGCCTGGCCCATTGTTAAATGAATACTTTTTACCTAAAAAACATGCAAAATCTTAATTTTTTATAATATCAAATGTTAGCAAAACATATACAGCTGTTAGTAGCGTAAATTGATGTAGTCATATTGGTAGAAAACCATGCAGCCATTAAAATTAAAAATGTTCTCTATTAAAAAAATCATGATTCACTACCCTCAAGACCAATGTGCTCACCTATATAAGGATTATGTGTTTGATTCATGGTTTATTAAATGAAAAATACAATAATAATTATTATTTCAAAACAGTAAATGCTTTTGCAGTTTTGAGATTGCATTGAACAATCTAATTTTAAGAAATGTAAGAGTCCTATAATAAATTCTAAACAGCTTAATTTGTTACAGAATAAAAAATGATTAGTACAATTATGATGCTTGTTTATAAAGTAGTAATTTTTTCAGGAATCTTCTTTTTAGTGGAAAAAAAATACAATTGCTGAAGGTGTTGTCAATTCTGACAATTTTTTCCCCTCTTCAAATTAAACCTAAGTAATAGTATATAGCATACTTTAATCATTCTGCAATTAAACTATGCATTGCCAAATCAAAGAGCAGTTACAAGAAACCAGAAATTCCTCAGAGCAGTGTTAGTAAATTTGAGATAGACAGCTGTATTCCTCTCTATGTCTAAGGCTAATTGTTCATTGGGTAGGTTGCATTTGTGTGGCGGGAGTGGGAATCTTTCCAATAATTTTTTCCTTTGCCTTTGAGATCCATTGCACTATCGAAAGTGGTTTTGTGGATAATAGTTTGCACTTGTAGTGTAATAGTTCACAAAGTGAAATAGAGTGTTACTTTAGTTTTTACCCAATTTGTCTTTTCAAATAAAAATTTCCACTATGGGGAACACAAACTCGAAATTTTGACCCTAATTTGAGATAATGAATTCCACTAAAATTTACAAATAAGAAAACTAACTGGCTCATCCTTTGTTCATGTTGTGTTGTTCTAGGAAACCAAGGCAATACTATCTAAAAAGGATGAAGGCATTTTCATTCCTTGTAAGAAAGGGCCAAAGACTGAATAAAGTCGATCGTCTGGCACACGAGTTTATAAAGTAATCATTCAAGCCATTAGAAAAAAAAAAACATTCAAAATATCTTTATATTAGCAATTGTTATTTTCTACAGTTAACAATATTACATGATTTAGGCACATCCCAACCATCCTAAAATAAGTGTCTCTTTCAGGTATACGGATTTAAAAAAATGATTTTTTTGGAAAGGTTTGCCTACTAACAATAATTTCTTTATCTACATGCCTTAAATAATGTATCTGCCCTTAGTAAATATTTATTTATTTAAAAGCATCAATATAAATAGCAAATAAATAGTAATAAAATATCAGTACAATGAAAAGAGGACTTACTCAGCACGTTAAAGGAAAAAAACAAATTTTTTTCTGAGTTGTGTTTCCCCAGGCTGTGTTAATTTGGGGGACTTGTCAGCTTTACCAAATTTGGTTACATTATTTTTAATATATAGGATAAAGACAAGTAATTATGGATTATGTTCACAGTGAGTATCAGAGTTAGATGCTAATGTGAGCTTCAGGTATCACACTAGAGACCTAAAACTAAAAAAGCACGGTCAATAAATTCTACTGTGTAGTGGCCATCTCTGGATTTAGAAGATAACAGTACACATGAGTCCTGATAATAGGATGCATTCAAAAAGCATTTGGGGATAAGAAAAACTAGATTATTGAATAGATACATGAATATTTCCTGTCCTTAATTATACAACCTGAAAAATAAAGGATTTAGAGTAGAAACTATTCGGTTTTCTGTAAATTCTAAAATTCTGTGAATTAAAATGTTAAGAAATCAAATGGTAAGAATTCTAAAACAATTATGAAATATAAAAAGAAATGAAACATCATAATTTTATATACACTTGAATGCAAAATAATGTTTTTATTTAAATAACAGTTACTGAAAACAAAGTGAATTACAAAAATGTTTTATATAATATCATCACAAGATAGATGAAAAGTTATAAAAGAATAAACATATGAATTCTAATTAAACTTATTTGTAGACATTTACAAAAATGTTTTAAGAAAATATAAAAGGAATTTTTTTATACTGCATTGTTAGAAAAATTCCATTTTCTGTGAGAATAAAGAACATGTGAGATCTTTGCTTTTATGTGAACAAGAGGTAACTCAACAAAATAAATGCCATATCTTTCTATGGGGCTAATTAAGGACATGAAATACAAGGAAGCTTTAAGGAATTAAATGACACAGAGAAACAATATGTTCACATAAGATCAGAGAGTCCTGGAAGTAAGTGGACCACGGTGGGGGGAATTACTGTGGATGAAGTAACTATACAGAGATGACCAAGATGAAATAGACTTTGAATCCCATTGTGGGCTTGTGACACTGATTGGAATCTAAAAAATACTCAAATTCAAGAGTAGATTTTTTGGCCCCATAACCCCCATCCCTACTGATATGACTTGGCTGTGTTCCCACCCAAAATCTCATCTTGAATTTTAACACTCATAATCCTCACGTGTCAAGGGCAGAACCAAGGATGGAGGTAATTGGATCATGGGGGTTGTTTCCTCCATGCTGTTTTCATGATAGTGAGTGAGATCTGATGGTTTTATAAGCATCTGGCATTTGCCCTGCTTGCACTCACTCCATCCTGTCCTACTGCCCTATGAAGAGAAGGTGCCTGCTTCTCTTTTGCCTTCCGCCATGATTGTAAGTTTCCTGAGGCCTCCCCAGCAATGCAGAACTCTGAGTCAATTAAACCTCTTTCCTTTATAAATTACCCAATCTCATGTATTTCTTCATAGCATGGACTAATACACCTACCAAGACATTTTTCAAGGAAACTTTATTAATAGAGGAGCTGGTAAAGAGGGGATAAGTCCCAGTAAATTTCTCTCAGCTTAATTGCTAACTGTTATAAAGGCTCTGATTGGGAGGTATATAATTGCAAGGTAACTCTATATAATTAAATTTGAAACCCCAAATTAGTTGAATGTGAAAGTAACTGTAGAAGGAATATAAATGATCAGTAACCCCATGCCCTCCCCACAACACATACCAATTAGTACCCAGAGAATAAAAGGCCTAAACTTTTTGGAAAATAAATAAAGCAAAATTTGTCTTCACTTGCCAATGAAATTCATATGTGGTCTAAATAATGCAATGAAAATTGTGAAGAGATAGGGAATTTCAGGAGATATATGGAAAATTATAAAATATACACAGATGGTCCCTGATTTACAATAATTAGACTTACAATTTCTTGCTTCTATGATAGGTTATTGAGACATAACCCTATCATAAGTTGAGGGACATCAATACTCAAATATAAAATCTGAAATAAAAATATAATGAATAGGCATAATAACACATTAGATATTTAGAATAAGGAATTGATAAACTTGGAGATTAAAAAATTTCTGACTTGACCCATTGAAACACTGATGAAATGGTTCAATGTGATAAGCAATATTATTGAGATTCCTCTCCCACCACTACCCACCAGGTATAACAACTGTGTAAAATTTTTTCACAATTCAATCCTAGAAAACCATCACATGCCTCCATGGGCCACTTTCCATTATCAAATGGCCCTTTTGATGTATGTCAACCAGATTTCATTTAGCGGTTCACCTCTCGAGGATACCAGTATGTATTGGTTTTGGTTTGCCTGTTTTTGCATTGGATTGAAGCCTTCCCTGGTCAATAGACCACAGACAAGGCAGTTTCCAAAAGGCAAGCCCCTACTACAAAAGAATTATACTGACCTTGGAAGTTCCTTGAGGGCTTCCGAGTGATTAAGGAGCTCATTTTACCAGACAAATTATTCAAGATGTTCGTAAAATTTGGCCTATTTATCAACATTTCCATTATGCTTATCACCCTTCGTCCTCTGGGCTGGTGAAACAGAACAAAGAAACAATAAAACACGACAAAAATTTCCGCAGCATTTATCCTGCTATGACCCAAAGCTCTTCCTTTATCTCTCCTTAACTTTCATGCCAGTTCTATAGGAAAACAACAGTTGTCTCCTTTCAAACTCATTTCTAGCATCTAGATGAAGGACTTTACCAGCCAGTGCTCATCAAAGAAGATATACATTACTGCAAGGAGCTGATTAATATCCTACAGCATAACACTAACCTTGTCGAAGATTCCTTCAACAGTATTCTCTCTGGGAACAGAGAATGTCCTCATAAAACCTCAGGCCTGGCCGGGCACGGTGGCTCACGCCTGTAATCCCAGCACTTTGGGAGGCCGAGGAGGGTGGATCACGAGGTCAGGAAATCGAGACCATCCTGGCTAACACGGTGAAACTCCCTCTCTACTAAAAATACAAAAACAAAATTAGTGGGGCGTGGTGGTGGCCACCTGTAGTCCCAGCTACTCTGGAGGCTGAGGCAAGAGAATGGCGTGAACCCGGGAGGCGGAGCTTGCGGTGAGCCGAGATCGCACCACTGCACTCCAGCCTGGGCAACAGAGGGAGACTCCATCTCAAAAACAAACAAACAAACCAAAACAAAACAAAAACAAACAAACAACAACAACAACAAAACTCAGATCTCGGGACTTTGTGTAATAGAAAAGGAACCAGCTTAAAAATTCCCTTCATCACCTTGCTAGTGGAAACCCTGACAGGTACTTTTAACCAATCCATGTGCTGCTAAGTTACAAGGCATTGACTCGTGGATTTTTATCTCTTATTTAGAAAAGGCTCCTGATTCCTCCACCAAGTTGGTCTCTGAAACTGTCACCAACACCAAGCTCAAGTTAATCAAAGTACAGTCACTCCAGTGGGAAAAAGATGACATATGAAGAGGACTACTTTCCCAAGATACCAGTCTAGACCTGTATAACCTCTTCCCTGTTTTGGACAAAAATGCCTAGCCCTTAGGTTTACTTTATAATTGTTTTTATTATTATAGCTTTGGGAATCTTATGTACCCTGAAAATCTTACGTCACACAAGACTAGTTCCACATACTTCAATATTTAGGCATGTATAAGTTTTTATAAAATGATGGGACTCATTGCCTAGATGAACTCCTTATAATTCCCTTTTCTTACATCATGCTGGATTTCTTCCTCTTCCTTCCTTTCTTTCCTCCTCTTGCCATGTCTTCCTGTTCTTGGGGGGAGATAATGCCTTGATACATCTATCTCAGTCTCTTGCATCTGTGGGCAACCTAACTGAAGGCTCCATATGTTGCCTTTCCCCAGCCAGATCCATTGGCAGAACAAAAAATCCTGTAATGATCCCAATTACTGACTTCACAAATGTGCCTAATTGCTCAGAATCCCTATTTGAGTCAACGGTGGTTGCCTGTTGGTGTACAATCTTTTTAATGCACTGTTGAATTTGGTTTGCTATTTCACTGAGGATTTTTGCACCTAGGCTCATCAGGGATATAGACTAATAGTTTCCTTTTCTTATAGTTTTCTTGTCTAGCTTTTGCACTGAAGTAATGCTGACCTCAAAAACTTAGTTTGGAGGACAGGCGCAGTGGCTCAGACCTGTAATCTCAGCACTTTGGGAGGCTGAGGCGAGTGGATCACGAGGTCAGGAGTTTGAGACCAGACTGGTCAATATGGTGAAACTCCATTTCTACCAAAATACAAAAAAAAAAAGCCAGGCATGGTGGCACGCAACTGTAGTCCCAGCTACTCGGGAGGCTGGGACAGAAGAAGTGTTTGAAACCGGGGAGGCGGAGGTTGCAGTCAGCCGAGATTGCGCCACTGCACTTCAGCCCCGGGCCACAATGCAAGACTAGGTCTCAAAAAAAAAAAAAAAAAAAAAAAGTTTGGAAATATTTCCTTTTTAAAAATTACTTGGAATATTTTGAAGGATTAGCATTAATTCTTCTTTAAATATTTGGTAGTATTCCCCTTTAAAGCCTTCTGGTTCTTGCCATTTCTTTGTTGGGAAGTTATTTCATTACTGATTAAATCTCTTTATTCATCACTGAACCGTTCAAATTTTCTGTTCATGACTCACTCTTGGTGGGTTGTAAGTTTCTAGAAATATATCTATTTCTACGTGCCCTTTATTGATTTCTAGTTATTAAGTGAAGTTTATCTACCTTGGCTCATCAGAACTGAAAAAATATCCCTTGTAGGTGACTCTGGTTATTGTTCCACTTACAGCTTTGCAGTACCAGCCTTCACTCCAATAATTGTTTTTGCTTACCTTCATGGGATCTCATGCTGTGCGTGAGGAGTTTAGTCCTCAGCCAAAAAAATCTCAGGCGTAGTCTTATACATATTTCTAGAACTACTTTGTTTCTTCTCTGTGGTTCTCTATTGTACAGATCCTAGCTACCTCAGCCTCTCTCAACAACAATCTCCATCTCCTCCATTCAGGAAGGTTGTAATAGTCTACTTGCTTTTCCCCTTCTTGTGCCTGCACCATGCTCAGGAAAGTGCCTCTATGCAGTAAGTGGCATGACTGCAAAACTCATCTTGTTTCCATTTTCATAGACTACTGTTTTGCTCTGTTGTTTAAAGTCAAAAATATTGTTTCTATTTATTTATTTTTATTTTAGGTTGCCTTGTTGTTTACTGGGTAAAGGAAGTCCTATAGCATTTATGCCATTATGAACAAAATTAGAATTACTTTATTATTTTTATTGATAGCATGTTACTTAGCACTTTGTTTTATAGTATAACCCTTCCAGTATTTCCTAGTATAATATTCAGTGAAAATTCTCACAGTATTTCTATCGTATTTCAATGATATCTTCACTAAGATGTGGTGCCTCACAGAATGTTTACATATATTATCTGAAAATTTGTTGCCAATGGATTCCAAATATGAAGGTAGAATTGTCTGTATATTTTCTGTTATGTGCTTATAAATTAACTATTGAGTCATTGATATTTGATAAACAAAATGTATAACAATCTGTTTTATCATTTCTGGCTCATGTAAAATTTTTGAGCTTTAAAACATACTTGCATTTATTACTAACTGTCACATTATGCCACAGCCTACGTTGTGATGACATTAATCAAAAGTAAAATGAAATAGACAATGTTTCAAAGTGAAGATGATGGCTTTGCAAAACAGATAACTATACTGTATTCATTTATATATTAATGATTTTTAAAGTGCATTTTTAATAACGTACTTCCAGCCATTTCTGAATTTCAATTGACACTAATCTAATCTACTGATTATTTTGAAAGGAAGACTGATCTTACTTCTTAAGCAATAGAAGTAATCATCCTGCAGCAATGAAGCATAGATTTGTAAAGCATTTTCTGTTTTTTTTTCTTCTAAGAGAGCTTGAAGGTGCTCACAGATAACAACAGCAAAATGCCCACTGAAATATTTATTTGAATAAATGTCACAATCACAGTAAAATTTATCAAGAGGTAAATGACTGTATTTCAAGTAATATCATTGATTTCATGATGAAATAGAAGTACTAAATATTTTTAAAGTAAAACTGTCCTAAGCATATTCCTATAATTCCTTAGTAGAAATTACCAACATCTTTGGAAGGTATTCCCTAATATGACAATATGAATGAAACTAATTTTATAATTCCCCCAAAACTTCTGGAACTGAAAATATGAATTACAGCACAAGATTTAAGGCCTATAAATAAACAGGCCTAGAAAGTCTAGAAGGACTAGAATGAATACAGTAGAATAGAATAGAAGATAAAGCATAGAATAAATTCCTGGACAGAAAGACAATGAAAACTAATTATTTAAGAACATTTCACAGAACTGGAGAAAAGCACAGATCTATGATCAAAAGGGACGTTGAGTGCTAATAGAAGATCAAGAAAAAAATAGGACTAACTTTCAGCATGCTAAAGATTAAAAAACACTAAAGCACTCTAAAATAGCAAATTAAAAATGGGCTTCTTTCAAAAATAGAGTAGGAATAACAAATGAAAACTAAGAGTTTCCTGATGAACTTTCTAACATATTTCTTGATTATTGGAATATTTTGTTATACTTCTTTTTTCATTTTAATATTCCTTTTACTTTTTTCCCCAACAAATACATTTTTGTAGCATTTTCAACACAATTATTGAGTAAATACAAAGTTATCCTGGATCATTTCACAAAGGCTGTTTATTTGATTTCTTTAGTTGCTTTACATAAAACCCATAGCTTTCAGGAGTTTCACTGAAAGAGACAGACCCTCCAGTCTTCCTTAGCAAAACTACCTAATGCTTTAGAAACAGATAATTAAATGCTGTATTCTTTGCTTTCACTGCCCAAATAGAGTTTTAGCAGAAGTGACATTATTGTTTAAGACATAACATCATATGGAATGGCATACTTCTTTGCCTTCAGTTAATTCAAATTTCCATTCTAATCAAATCTTACACTTGGCACCTTTCCTGTTCTCTAAGATTAATCTCCGATACGGAACATTGGCAGAACTGAGTGTTTCAGCAACTGCATGACATGTCTGCAGGAAGGCTCCAAGCTGCCAATTCTACAAGCTGAAAGAAAATTTCCATGCTAGGTTTGTAAACTGCAAATAGATTTGCCAGTCTCTCTGCCATGATGCTTATCTTAGCAATTGCTAATTCTCAGTACTCTTCTATGATATTTAAAATAAACACACATTGCCAAATTACTGCCAGTCCACAGTTAGATTGCCTGAAGTATCCTATTATTCTTTACTTTTGAAGAAGCAATGTGACTGCAGATAAAACTAGATAAAGCTTAGTTCACTTACCATCTTTTGAGTTTGTACATACTTTCTATAGACTCCTTAAGGCACATGTCTGAACAACACATGTTAATGCTATTTTAGAAATAAAGGTTTCTTTCAGCATTGTAAGATTTTTTCACAATGTCTTTAGCTCTAGGTTTCATTGTTATTAATTTTAAATTGGGTTCTCAATAAAATTATTTATTTCAAATAAAAAGTGGTTTAGTACAGCCTATTAAAATAAACATGAGTTATTGGTAGTTGTTAGTCTCTATTGTAATAGCATATTGATTAGAATATAATCTGGTTCAGGTGTCGTGGCTCATGCCTGTAATCTCAGCACTATAGGAAGTTGAGATGAAAGGATTGCTTGAGCCCAGGAGTTCAAGACCAATGTAACAGAGTGACACTTTGCATCTACTAAAAATTAAACAATTAGCTGGGCGCAGTGGTGTGTGCCTTTAGTTCAGGCTAGTCAGAAGGCTGATATGGAAGGATCTCTTGAGCCTAGAAGGTCAAGGTTGCAGTGAGCATGATTACAACACTGCTCTCCAGCCTGGGTGACAGCGTGGGAACCTGTTAAAAATAATAATAATAAAATAAATAATCTATGCAAATTATAATTTTTAAAATGGATTCATCCTTGAATTTTTATATTATTAATTATTTTATAATGATTGGATGATCTGAAAGAAAATAAATGTATTTGGTATCCAGATTTACATTTTTATAAATTAAATTAAACTTGTTAAATTGTATTGCATAAGCCTTTATAATTTTCTCCAATTTTATTAAATAAGGAAGTGAAAATCTGAAATTAACATATTAAGTTCATCACCCTTAATTTTACACAGCTAATTCAACAAAAATTATTAATTTTTTGTGTTAATTTGTTTTCTAATTCTTAATCTTTTTTGAAGAGATGTTTTTCAACTATGGAACCTCAATGTTCTTTCATCTCAATTATTTTCTTCCTTAAAATAGCTAAAAATATTTGAAAGTAAAATGTCAACATTTTCCATAGGTTTCTATTATATCTGATTTGTTTAATACCTGTTTTTTAGTTTCAATATTTATAGTTTGTGTTTTCTTGTCATAATGCTTTTTTACAGTTTTTCACTTGGGGAGTCATTTTTTGGTGTTTTGTCATTTTGGCCTCCCAAAGTGCTGGATTAGAGGTATGAACCACCATACCTGGCCCAGAATTAGCCTATAGTACTTATTTCATTTTAATATTTTATTACATTCAATAAATGATTTCAAATTTTTATTTATACCTTTTTAAAATTTTGTATATTGATAAATTTAGGTCGTACAAGTACAGCTTTGCTCTACGTATATATTATGTGTTAGTGAAACCTGGGCTTTTAGTGTACAAATCACCCAAATAGTGAACATTATACCTAATAGGTAATTTTTCAACCCTCACCTTCCTCCTAGCCTCTCCCATTTCAGAGTCCCAAGACTATATTATTTCACTCTATATGACTATGTACACTCATTATTTAGCTTCTACTTATATGTAAGAACATTTGGTATTTGATTTTCTGTTTCTCAGTTATTTTATTTACAATAATGCCTTTCAGCTCTATCAGTATTGCTACAAACGACGCGATGTCATTTTTATATGACTGCATGATATTCCATAACATGTATATGTGTGTGTCTGTGTGTATATGTGTGTGTATATACATATACATTTCACATTTTCTTTATCTAATTAGCCATTGATGGACACATAGGTTGATTCTGTGACTTTGCTATTATTGGTTGCAATAAACATTTGAGTGCCAATTTTTTTTGATATAATAATTTCTTATCCTTTGAGTAGATACCCAGTAGTGGGATTCCTGGATTGAATGGTAGTTCTATTTTTATTCCATGAAAAATCTATACTGTTTTTCATAGAAGTGATAGTAATTTAAATTCCTAACAAGAGTGTATAAGTGTTCCCTTTTCTCTGTAGCCTTGCCAATATCTGCTATTTTTAACTAATTTTTTTTTTTTTTTTTTTTTTTTTTTAGACAGAATCTCATTCTGATGCCCAGTGTAGTGGCTTGATCTCAGCTCACTGAGACCTCTGCCTCCCAGGTTCAAGCAACTCTCATGCCTCAGCTTCCTGTGTAGCTGGGACTACAGGCAGGCACCAACACGCCTGGCTAATTTTTGTATTTTTAGTAGACATTGGTTTTGCCATGTTAACTGGGCTGGTCTTGAACTTCTGGACTAAAGGGATTCACTGGCACTGGCCTCAGCCCCCCAAAGTGCTGGGTTGACAACCATGAGTCACCATTCCCAGCCTTAACTTTTTAAGTAATAGCCATTCTGATTGGTGTGAGATACCATATTGTGTTTTAATTTGCATATCTGTGATTATTAATGACGTTTAGCATTTTTCCATATGTTTGTTGGCTGCTGTGTGATTCTTTAGAAAATGTCTGTTAATTTCCTTTGCCCACTTTTTAATAGGGTTTTTTTTTTCTTCTTAATGAGCTGTTTGAATTCCTTGTAGATTGTTGATATTGTCTTTTGTGAGATGCATAGTTGCAGATATTTTCTCCCATTCTGTAGGTTATATGTTTACTCTGTTGGTTCTTTTGCTGTGCAGAAGCTTTTTATTTAAAGTAAGTCTCCTTTGTCTATTTTTGTTTCTGTTGCATTTGTTTTAGAAGTCTTTGTCATAATTTTTGCTGCCTAGGCCAATACCCCGAAGAGATTTTTCCAGGTTTTCTTATAGAATTTTTATAATTTCAGGTCTTACATTTAGGTGTGTAATCAATCTTAGTTAATTTCTATATATGGTGAGAGATATGAGTCCACTTCATTTTTCTTCATGTAGCTATCCAGTTTTCCCATCACCATTTAGTGTAAAGGATGCTCTTTCCCCAGTGTATATTTTTGTCAACTTTTCCAGAGATTATTTGATTGTACATATGTGGCTTTATTTCTGGTTTTGCTCCATTATGTTCCATTGACCTATGTGTCTACTTTTATACCAGTAACAGTTTTCGTTACTATAGGTTGGTAGTATAATGTAAAGTCAGGTATTGTGATGTTTCCAATTTTATTCTTCTTGCTCAAGATTGCTTTGATTACTTTGGACTGTTTTTTTTTTTTTTTTTTTTTGATTCCATAGGAATTTAATTTTTTTTTTTTTAATTTTATGAAAAAATGTCTTTGGTAATTTGATATAAATTGCATTGAATCTGTACATTGTTTTGAAAAATATGGTCACTTTAAATGATACTGATTCGGCCGGGCGCGGTGGCTCAAGCCTGTAATCCCAGCACTTTGGGAGGCCGAGACGGGCGGATAACCAGGTCAGGAGATGGAGACCATCCTGGCTAACCCGGTGAAACCCCGTCTCTACTAAAAAATACAAAAAACTAGCCGGGCGAGGTGGCGGGCGCCTGTAGTCCCAGCTACTCAGGAGGCTGAGGCAGGAGAATGGCGTGAACCCGGGAGGCGGAGCTTGCAGTGAGCTGAGATCCGGCCACTGCACTTCCGCCTGGGTGACAGAGCGAGACTCCGTCTCAAAAAAAAAAAAAATACAATAAAAATAAAATTAAAAAAAATAAATAAATGATACTGATTCTTCTAATCTACGAGCATGGAATGTTTTCCTTTTGTTTGTGTCATCTGCAATTTTTTCATCAGTGTTTTATAATTTGCCTTGTAGAGATCTTTCATCTTCTTTGCTAAATGTATTTCTAGGTATTTAACTTTTTTGTAGCTATGACATTTAGATTTTGACATCTTTTTATGATTTCTAATATATGGCGTGTTTTCTTTGCTAAAGCTATATCTAGTGTTTAAAAAATTATGTATTTGGTTTTTTTCTATTAGTGTTCACATTCAAGTTTTAAAGCATTTGTTAAAACATTTCTTAATTTTAGAATTAACATTGTAGTAGTAACTTTTGGATTGTACTGTATACAGCACTATAAGCACTACAATTAACAAAACTTTACTTCATCTTCTCATCTCTTAAATCAACTTCTGTGTCTTTTTAATGGTGCTATATATTCTTTGTTTTTACATTATTATTTTATGCCTTCCATATTTTCTCTTTCCAAAATGGTTCTTGATATTTATGTACAGTATTATAATAAAATATGCAAATATAATTTAAAATTTTCTAAACTTTTCTTTATTATGAACTGGCTTTGGTGTTGACTTTCCATCTTCTTGTTTATTCTATGTCTTTCCAATGTTTTATTGCATTTCATTTCAGGTTTGAGCATATCTTGAAGCAATTTTATGAGAAAAGATACATATAGTTGCTGTGTTCCCAGCTATTAAAATGTTTAGATGTTATTTCATATCTGAAATTTGTTTTGAATAAATTAGACCCTATGTTGCCATAAACTTATGTTACATAATTCAGACTTTACATTGGCATAATCAGCTTGAGTTGATAAACCTTTATATAGTCTAACCTAAAATTAGAGACTTGCTTGGTTTTAGTTACAAGTCAAAAAATGTTGACATAATTAATGTAGAAATTATAAGAAATTTAAGTTATGAATGATAAAACCAAAATGTCTTAATTCAATGATGCTAAAATTATTTTTATATAGTGACAATGTTAAGAAGAGGCCAAAGTATATTTTGAAAATTAAAGTATGGCCACTTCAATTTTTCCAAAGAGACGTCTTACCATTAAGAATATATAAATTATTTTTAAAATATACATACATTTCTGTATTGATATACTTAAAAAGCCTAACTCTTCAGTGCATACTAAAAGTTTGAAGTATTTATTTTTTTCTTACCTAAGCACCGAAACTATTTTCCAAACTTACAAATGATTTTATCTGTTCCAGTTTTGCAAGAAAAAAAGATCCAAAAGAAGCACAAAATATTTACTTAAAAAAATTAGTAAAAATTAAACTGTACTAAATATTCCTAGAATGTACACATTAAAAAAAAAAAAAGTAAGAGTGAGAAAGATGGGACTTGTATTCTGGTCAGAGCAGAATCTGGTCTAGACAAGATGAAGTGAAGAAACTGACCCAAACCAGTAGATGGTGATCAAAGTGATTCCTAGCTGCCCTCATTGTTCATTAGTATAAGACACTCCGCTGGTGCCATGACAGTTTACAAATGCCATGGTAATGACCCAGAAGTTACCACCTCTTTCTTAGAAAGTTCTAAATAACCCAACCCTCAGTTCGCATTAACCTGCCCCTTAATATGCATGTAATTAATAGTAGGTATAAGTGACTGGATTATGTTGTAAATATATATGTTGTTGTCAGCTCATATGTTATAGTCAGCTCATATGTTGTAATATGTTATAATAATATATTGTAGTCAGCCCGTGTGTTGTAATATGTTGTAATAACATGTTGTAGTCAGCCCATATGTCGTAGACTCTGGGTTCCCTGCCTACGAGTTAGCTCTCCTTAGGAAGGAGCAGTACTGTTCAATAAATATGGCCATCTAACACCATCAGCTCACCCTTGATTTTTTTCCTGGGTGAAACTGTTACTGGAAAGTGCCAGAATCATCAGTGTTGTCTAACTTGGAAGAAATAATTCATCCAAGAGAGGCATAGCAAGGGTTAAGTAGCAGAGTTTATTGAAGGAAGATAAAGTACATTTCTAGCGAGGTGTGACAAACAGCTCTGGGCCTGTCTGGCTAGAAAACCACTGTGGGCTGGTCCAGCTGGAAAAATAGTAGTAGCAGTGTTTATTTCAATAGACAGGAGATTCTGAAAGATGAGGCAGGGTGGGCTGCTCAAAAGAATAAGCCAGCAGCAGCTAGTGCTGGGGACTCTATGAGAAGGGGGAATTACTTGAAAGCATGTTTTTGGGAGGTCTTTTGCGATGCTCAGGCTCTGTGGCTTTACATGCTAGTACACACATCGCATGTCTTCCTAGCATCTAAAATCTCTACCAGAGGGTGAGTTTTGGGAGCAGTGCATATGCTTGTTAGTGGGGAAAATCCCTACCACGGTTATCTCTGGCTAGGGCCTGATAAGTCCCCTTCAGAAGCAGAGGAGCCTAACCATAAGGCCAGATGTAGCCAATGCAGTCATTATTCTTTTTGGTGATTTTCAGTGATCAGTGCTGAATATCAGTGGGCAGCATCTCCAGGACTTCTTTTCGCAGGGAACTCCCTTACCTGCTTATTTCTGGCTATCTGCCTGCTCTAACAAAGCCTAGAACCTTCCTAGATAACCCCCAATTTTGGGGCTCACCTCTCCTGCATCATAATCTCCATAGTTTCTCTGGTGAAGGTAAATAGACATAGAGTGGAAGGCAAAGAAAATAACTGAAACAATAACAACTTCAGTCAGCAGTAAAATTATTATTAAAGAAGGGCTAATTATAGTTGCCCTATTGTAAAAGGAGATAGACTATATGCAGAAGAATAGATTGCAACACAAGCATACACACACAAACGAGAGAGAGAGAGAGAGGGAAACACTGCACTTTATTTCAACAATAACTTCAACCTTTAGTAATTTCATCATGTAGAAATTTAATTTTATGATTAAAAGCCCTTATTTATTAATTCCAGGTGACCCTTCATTTAAATGCAGAAGATACTCTAAAAATATACTTTATCTTTCTTCAAAAGAGTTTCTTCCTTTATTTTTCCCTAATTTGACTCAAATATTTTGCATGGCAAAAGTTCCCAAAGCCATTATTGCAATTTCAAATTATCCTTTGTTTGTGTATGAAGGAAGCAAGTGTATGGACTGAAATGCTAAATGAACTGACAATATCCCATAAAAGCTTTATCAGTTTGTAAGGGCAAGGCCTATGCAACTTCTTATCTCTAGAACCTGGTCAAAAACTATTGGTCATCAACTGGGGGATCAAAAAATGTCATGGCTCCAAGTAGATGATAAATTTTTTAAAGCAGTTTTCAGGAAAACCAGGAAACTACTAGGGGAATACAAATGATTTTAAAGAGATGACTCAAGGAAAGGTTGATTCTAAAGTTATTGCTCTTACAAAATTACCCGTACCCAATCTTTGAGACCAGTATAAGGAGGGACTTATTAGGGCTATATGGTCTCCCTATAGATACTCAATATCCCACAACACACAATGACAAGGATGACAAAAAAAAAATATTGTTAGTAACAAGATAGATTTTGTTTAAGGATAAGAGTTTTCAAATCAGATCACTAAGGTCTTCTAAAAGGGTTGATTATTTCATGGAACAAAATAGGCATGCAAATGGAAGCTCCATGTGAAGAAATGGGAGTGTAAATCCTTTCCAGGATATATCCAGTGTTGTGGTCAGAAAAACTCATGAGCAGGAGGCTCAACGAGGCTCAGAAGAGCACACAGTTCCATTTAACGGGTTTTCATCAATGAGGTTTACTGATTAGATCTCAGTAGGACATGCATGATATTGCAATACCAGGAAAATGTATTATTTTTATTAAATCGCTATTATTTTTGAAAATTCTGCAGTTTGGCGTCAGACTTTAAAAACCTTAAAAATAATTATTTTTCTTAGAATTATGACAACGGCTGTAAAAGGGCCAATTTTTACTGAAACCTACAAAAATCTAAGCAAATGTGACAAATGAATGTCCTCCCCCAAATACAAAACAGAGTTGTAATTTTGTTTATTTTTCATCATATATTTTAAAAATAAAAACCATTGTTAAAGTTAATAATCATTACATTAACTATGAAAATATTTCAAGACATAGAACTAGCATAATGCCTCTGGATTAGGGTTTTGCTTATGGATAGATGTGTCTACTGATCAGACATTCCCATGGACACTGAATGGTAGAAGGCACACTGGGAAACCCACAAGAGGAAATAGCATAAAGGCTATCAAGCTTTTAATTTGTTCACAATATGAGGTTAACCTTTTTGTCCTATTTAAGAATATTCAGAATTGAAATTTGTATGTATTAATAATATGCACCCACAGGAAAAAAAAATCAGTTTCTTCCTAGCATCTAATTTATGTTTGAATCACTTTGCAAAACATCTAAAATTGCAGCATTTGATATTCCTATGGAATACTCTTAAACTGAAGCGCCTGAAAAGAACAATTTTTAATGTTTCAATATGCAGTTTAGAGCTATTCAAGGAAAATTTAGTCTATCATTTGCTAGATGTTTTTCTAAGTTTCTGAATAGCTGAGCCATTTATATTATTTATATTATTCTTGTGGCCCTTAAATAGTTATATCAGAAATGCATGGATACCTAGTTTCAAGTTCTAAGGAAATGAAATACAGAAACCCCTAAATTAGTACAGTAGTGAAAAGCATACAGAAAGGCTTCTGGCTCTTTTTGTACTTCTAAAAAGTCAACTTCAAGTGACAATGGCTCCGAGTTAATTTACCGTAAGCATTTACTTTCTTTCTTCAGAAAGTAGCTATTGAACTCAGACAGCAGACTTATCTTCAAGTTTGGAATTATAATCGTCCACAACTATGATTAGAAGGGTGAATTTCTTCCCTGCTTACGTATGGTATTACATATAAATTGATAACTAAATGAAAATATTTTGCTTTGTGATACAAATGATTATGTATATAAACGAGATGAAATATATAATGCTAGGTAGGTAATTACTCTCTTTAAAGGTTTCTACAAAAGAATTGAAGTGTGTAATAAGTAGAAGATGAACCTAATTGTTCAGATAGGAGCAGAGTAGAAAAGATACACATTGTTTATAAAGCATAGCATTTCTAAATCTGCCCATGAAGATGCTAATCTGAATATTGACATAGAGCTGATTTTAAATGAGTAAAATCTCTTTTGTGTGAATAGTAAGATTACTTACAGAAGATTTTAAAAATAGACCTTTTAATTTGAAACACGTGAGAAATATGTTAAGAATGAGGCCCATAAATATTGTTTAAAGTTAAGATGACATGCCTATTTCTTATTTAATAATTGTTGTGATTTAACTTGATTTCTGAATAGCTGGTAAGAAATGGTAAATAACTGTTGGCATTTTAAATTTTAGGTTTTCCAAGGAAAAGATTTGCCTGGAGGGCCCATGAGACATAAAATACTGTATGACAAGAAACATAATGAGCATTATGAGTTATCAATGACCACAGAGTTATTATCACATAACAAACATTAAGGTATTATACAATTATAAATGTCATTGAAAAATTGACTTATTTAATTTCCAAATAAAACTCAATGACATTACAGTACTGCAAAGAGTGATTCGATACATTTTTAAGCAGAATTACTTTCCTTTTAATAAATAACACATTTGTTTATGATAGCCTTATTTTTCCAAGATTCTCCATTATTTTCATATAGATTGCTAGTCTTAAATTATTTATTTTTTATGACACAATAGAGCTGTTTATTTATCAATATGTCGTACGTAAATTAGGCTAGAATTTCACCATAGATTTTCATCTGTAAATGTTGAAAATTACTATGAGTATTTTGGGGGTTAAAAATTCTACATATTAAGGTGCACAGGTTGTATGATGACTATTTCCAGATCCTCATCTATAGGTCATTTTATATAAAATTTATTTATTAGAATATTTTTATGGAAATGGAGTAGAAAGTACCAAAGTTCCCACATAGCTCCTAAACAACACATGCTCCCCTACCAACAATTAACATTTCACGGCAGAGTGGTACATTTGTTATAATCCATGAACCAACATCATCCAAAGGTCCTAATTTACAATAAAGTTCACTCTTGCTGTTACATATTTTACAGATTTTGACAAATAAATAATTATATATATGCTCCCTTACAATATAATATAGAATAGTTTCTCTGCCCCCAAATCCCCTGTGTTCCACATATTCACTTCCTTCCCCAAACCCCAAGAAACTAGTGATCTTTTTATTGCCTCCATAATTTTCACTTTTCTAGAATATCATGCAATGGGAATCATACAGTGCACAGCCTTTTCATATTTGCTTCTTTCACTTAGTGATATTCATTTAAGTTTCCTCTGTGTCTTTTCATGCCTTGGCAACTAATTTCTGTCTAGTACTAAATAATATTCCATTGTCTCGATTTGCCACAGTTTATCCATTCACCTATTGAAAGACATTTTGGTTGTTTTCAAGTTTCAGAAATTATGATTAAAAGTGCTGTAAACATCCCTGTGCAGATTTTTGGTTGACATAGATTTTCAACTTATTTGGGTAAAAATCGAGGAGCTGATTGCTTGATCATATGATAAAAATGTATTTAGTAAGAATACATAGCATAAATATTTATAATCTTTTTGTGAGAAACTGCCCAACTGTCTTCCAGAGAGGCTGTACCATTTTCCATTTGCACTAACAATGAACGAGAGTTCTGGTGTTCCACATCCTTGTCAGCATTTGATGTTAGCACTGTTTTAAATTTGTATCATTCTAATAGGTATGTAGTGGTATTTCCTTGTTTAACTTTAATACCCTCAGGGCACATGATGTTAAGCATATTTTCATATACTTACATGTCATCTGTACATCTTCTTTGGTGAAATGAGTGTTCAGATCTTTTGCCCAGTTTGTAATTGAGTTGCTCATTTCTTATTTAATTTTAAGAGTGCTTTGTGTCTTTTGGTTACCAGTGCATTATCACGTGTCTTTGGCAAAGGTTTGCTCCCAATCTGTGACTTGTCATCATATTCTCTTGACAGTATCTCCTGCTGAGAAGTTGTGTTTAAATGTTAATAAACCTTCACATATCAAAACTTTCATGGATCACATCCTTGTTTTATCTGAAAAGGCATTGCCAAACAAAAAGTTGTTTAAATAGTCTTTCTACGTAGTTTTCCAGGAATTTTAAGGTTTTGCATTTTACATATAGCTCTTTGATCTAGTTTGATTTAATTTTTGGAGACGGTGTAAAGTGTCTGTCTAGATTTTCGTCCTTTTTATTTTTTCTTTTTTTTTTGTATGAAGAAGTCCAATTTTCCAGTGCCATTTGTTGAAAAGACTATCTTTTCTCCATTGAAATACCTTGTATTTTGCTATTTTGACAAAGATCAGTTGACTACATTTGTGTGAGTGTATTTCTGAGTTCTCTATTCTGTTGCATTGACCTATCGTCTCACCAATGTCTCACTGCGTTGATTGCTGTACCTTTATTGTCAGTGTTTATGTTGTATAATGTCAGCTTCTGACTTTATTCTTTTCCCTTCAATATTGTGTTGGTTATTCTGGGTCTTTCGCCTCTTAATATAAATTTTAGATAAGCTTGTCAATATCCACAAAATATTTTGCTGAGGTTTTGATTGGGATTGTGTGGAATCTATAGAACAAGTTAGCAAGAAATTACATCTTAGCAATATTCATGATTACTTTCTTTGAACTTGGAATATCTTTCTTTTTATTTAGTTCTTTGATTTCTTTTATCAGAGTGTGGTAGTTATCCTCGTAGAGCTCTTGCATGTAGTTTATTAGATTTATACCTGACTATTTAATTTTTTGGACACTATGTAAGTGATATTGTGTTTTTAATTTCAAATTTCAATTGTTAGTATACAGAAAAGCAATTGACTTATAATTATTAATCTTGTATCCTGAAAACTTTATATAATTGCTTATTAGTTTCAGGAGTTTTTTGTAGGTGTTTTTAATTTTCTGCAAATATAATAAGGTCATTTGCAAAAAAAAAAAAAAGTTTCTTTCTTTCTGCCCAATCTGTGTGCTTTTTGGTGCATAGATGCCGCCTTTTGCCAATTCTTTTCTTATCTCATTGCATTAACTAGAACTCAGTACAGTGTTGAAAAGGAGTGCTCTAAGGGTATATTTATTACCTTTTTCCTATTCTTACCAGAAACGCTTCTCGCTACTTACCATTAGGTATGAGGTTAGTTGAAGTTTTATTGTAGAAGTTCTTTATCAAGTTGATATTCTCCTCTGTTTCTATATTACTGAGAGTTTTTATCATGAATGGGTGTTGGATATTGTCATATATTCTGCTGCATAAATTGATATAATAATGTAATTTTCTCCTTTAGAATATTGATATAATTGATTACATTAATTCTCAAATGTAGAAATAGACTTCCATTTCTCGCATAAGCCCTTGCTTGGTCATGGTGTATGATTTCTTTTATTCGCTGTAAAATTTCATATGCTAGTATTCTATTGTGGGTGTTTGCATCTATGTTGATGACAGATATTGGTCTGTAATTTTCTTTTCTGATAACGTCTTTGTCTGGTTTTGGTATTAGGGCCAGGCTAGTTCATAGAATTAGTTAGGAAGTATTCTCTCTGCTTCTATTTTCTCTAAGCTACTATATACTTTCTTCTTTAATATTAGGTAGAATTAATCAGTAACCCACCCACACCATTGCCATGGTTGAAATGTTTGTGTCTACCCCAAAATTGACATGTTGGAATCCTAATTCCGTAGGTAACGGTAGTAGGAGATAGAGCCTTTGGAAGTATTATAATTATGTTAAGAGATCAGAATCGTCCTGAATAGGACTAATGTCTTTCTATAAGATACCCCAGGTGATTCCTCATTTCTTATTCTTTCTATTATGTGAGGCTAGAATTGTGAGATATAGATATTTGTCATTTATAAGTGACCCAGTTTATGATATTTTTGTGATAGCAGTAGAACAGACTAAGACAGTTAATAAGTATTGATTCTCTTTTTTTGATAAGCATAGGGATATGTAGATTGTATTTCTTCTTATGTAAATTTTTACAAATTGTGTCTTTCAAGAAATTGATCCATTTCATCTAGGTTATCAAATTTGTGGGTGTAGAATTATTCATAAGATTTTCTTCTTATCCTTTTATTGCTTGTGAGGTCTGTCATGTTGACCCCTTTTCATTTCTGATATTAGTAATTTGTGTCTTTTCTATTTTCTTTTTAGTCTGGCTAAAGGCATAACAGTTTTGCTGATCTTTAAAAAAAAAAAAAACCAAAAAACAAAAAGAAAGACTACAGAGTCAAAACCAAAAAAGAATTAGAAAATATTCAAATATTCCAATGGAAGGAGAGAGCAGAGCTCTTTATCTCTGGTGAAAAGACATCCTTGTCCTCAACGAGGCAGGAAACACCCTGACAAAAATTAAATGTCCAAAGAATCTGCAAAAAAAAAAAAAAAGAAAGAAAAAAAAAGAAACAGCTTTGATTATATTGATCATTGATTTACTGTTTTCAATTTCACAGATTTATTTTTATTATATTTTGGATTTATTATTATTTTCTTTTTTTCTAGTTTCCTAATGTAGATGCTTATTCATTTTATATTTTTGTTCTTATCCAAAATATTAATTCAATGCTAGAAATTCCCCTCTAAAACTGTTTTTGTTATATCCTCAAATTTGGGTAAGTTTCATTTCATTGTCCTTTAGCTCAATATATTTTTAATTATCATATAGATTTATTATTTGACATATATTAAACTATTCACCTAATATTGCCTTTAGGATATTTATTAACAGAGAAGCAAACAAGCAACACTCATGTATTTCCTCTCTCAATACAGAAGAATGTTCTTTTACCAGTACAAGTTTTAATAAGCGTTTAGAAGAGTATTCATATTTATTAGGCTTTGCTTTATACTTCAAAGTCATAACAATTTTGATAACATTTTTATCAATTCATAATTAAAACTTATCTAATATTCTTTAAATAGCATGATAATATTTTAAATTAATATTTTCAAGCAATTGCTAATCTTTCATTTTATCAGATAGCTAATAACCATGTCTTCTTTGAACTTAATGCAGATCTACTTTGATCTAGCTGATTATCCATTAGGACTGTTCAACCAAAGAAAACAAAATAAATCATTATAAATTATCTGGAAAAATGCAAATTAGTGTGGTGAAAAGACATTAGAAAGAAAATTATAAAGCTGGCTTCTGCCTCCCAATGTCTGTGAATAAGGTTTGTTCACTGGTACCCATTTACTCAGTTGTAAAATGAGTAAATTTGAATATATTAGTGATATTTACTTTCAGTTGCAAACTTGAGTTTTTAAATTATTTCACCTCATGTTTGGAATGACTCTACCAGACTGAATTCTTTAAGCAAAATATGTTGATTTATTTAATTATCTTTATTTATAATCTACACTAAACATATCTCAAATGAGTCACCGTTAAACAAAATTCAGAAATATAGATAGAAACAAATACATATGACTTCAGTCACAAAAGACAAATCAGTTATTTCTTTCCATATTTTTTCCTGAAAGTGAGTAATATGAGGCTAAATTTAGTGATGTCTCTTTTTCATACAAATATCCCACTCTTTGTCACCTGTTGTAATTTGCTGTTTCACTCTATATCATATCTTTATGACTCATCCACATGGTTTCGTGAAAGATTAATTTACTCATTTTTACTATGTTGTTCAGTATTCTACTACATGAATATATTTTAATTTATTCATCAATTTTCCAATCATTGTTTGATTTGTTTCCAGATTTCTGCTACTAAAACACAACAATGCTGCTGTGAGCATAATCGAACATCTTCCCCAGGAAAAATGTGAAACAGTTTCTCAATGTGAAGTGTATTCTTGGAAATAGAATTGATGTGTTATAGATATGTGAATTTTCTACTTCCAAAAGGAGTTTCAGACATATAATTAAATAATTCCATCTTTTATGATGAGTTCTATTTAATTTTAAAGAGATTATTTTCTATTCTAAATACTTAGATATTTCTTCATATATTCTCATAAAATTTTTAAAGATGTTTCTTCAAGTGGTTCTCGATACAACACTATATAGAAATCAATTCTATTGGGTTTCTTCATATGAATAAAACATGTTTTCAAAATCATTTGTTCAATAGTCTATCATTTTCTGAGAAATATTCAAAACCTCCTGTCATATGAGCTCTAAGTATTTGCTATTGTGTTTTAGAAATCTTAATTCTATTTAATTGAACAATATAACTAATTTGCACCAAAAATATATATCCTTAATTATGTACAACTTTTTAATAAAATATGTTGTATGTGGATAATCCCATTTTTATATTTTTGTATTGAGGTGTCTTTACTATTTTTAGACACTTATTTTCCACATAATAATTAAAATTTGTTTATAACACTTCTTTATCAAAACTATGTGGAATTTGTATTGTTATTGCATTAAAATTGACTCATTAAGGGAAAAGTTTTTTTCATAAACATTTTATGTTTCCACAAGTATTTACATCTTCTCTAATAACTTATGAGAAAACACAGTTTGACATATATTTGTACTTATTTTATTACATTTTTTCTAGGTCCATGATATAATTTTGTTCTTCTCATAAAATAGCATAGTTTTGATGTTTAGTTATGTTTGGTGTTTGGTTCTTTTTTTTTTTTTTTTTTTTGAGAAAGAGATACCCAGCTGTCACCGAGGTTGGAGTGCAGTAGTGTCATCTTGGCTCACTGTAACCTCTGCCTCCTGAGTTCAAGCGATTCTCTGGCCTCAGCCTCCCAAACAGCTGGTATTACAGGCACACACCATGCCCAGTTAATTTTTGTATTTTTAATGGAGACAGGTTTCACCATGTTGGTCAGGCTGGTCTCGAACTACTGACCTCAAGTGATCTGCTCACCTCAGCCTCCCAAAGTGCTAGGATTACAGGCATATGCCACCATGCCTGGCCTATGTTTGGTTCTTATAATTTTTATATTTGCATAGTACATATATATACGGGATTGCTTTTTAGTACACTTTAGAATTGAATGCATTCTGAAGTTTATTATTTCCTGATATTTTCTCTATGGATTCTTGAGGTTTGTTTGTTTGTTTGTTTGTTTGTTTGTTTTTTCCTATATGGACAATTATATTGCCCGTTAATTATTAAATGTGGGTTTTTTCTCTCCAAGCAGTGAGAGTGAATAACATTATTTTTGATTTTTAAAGAAAATATTTTTAAAGTTATTAGATGTTCATATCTTGTTAATAATTTTTCCCCAACTGATTAGTTTTTCTATTCCATTTGCTTTCTTTTCTTTTTATAAGAATCATGTGCTGCCCTTAAATTTTATGTCATCTTTTTCTGCATCTGTACTTAGTTACATTCTATGGAAAACTCAGCTTCATCATGATATGTTGTATTCCTCAATCCATCTTTGTCTAACTAACTGCTCGTCACCATCAAGCTCTCATCTATATATCTCTAGGCATAGAAAAGTATGTATGTGGTGTGCTAATATTTGTTTTAATATTTTTGCACCAATTATATTGAATGAGATGAGCTGGGGATTCTTCCTTGTTGTACCGTCCTTACTGGTATTGGTATCAAGTTCTGCCGGCCTTAGAGAAAGTGTTGGGAAACACTGTTGTCCTTTAAAGTAATTCCCTGGAAGAGATTTATACCACTTGATCTTTGAAAATTTGGTAAATATGACCTTAGTACATCTGGCACTACTATTTTGTGAAGATATTTTTAAAACTATGATTGGACACCTTAAATAATTTCTGTAACTTTCTATATCAATTTAACTAGGTTATATTTTTCTGGGAATGTGTTTTACCCAATTTTGGTTTTTATCCTAAGCTTGTTTTATAATATTTTTGAGTTATTTTTAGTTTCTTCAAGATCTCTCTCATTTATCAATCTCATTTATTTATACAATTTATATTTTATTATTGATCTGTCTTGCCAGATGATTGACTATTTTATTAGTTTTTATGTAGAAACATTTTTTTCTATTATGTCTGATTTTCTACTTTAGTAATTTTTTCTGTGATTCTTTTTACATCTTTCTGTTTTCCTTGGATTTACACTCTTGCACTATTTTATAAATTATAAAGATAAATACAGAGCAAATTAATGTTCAGATATGCTGCTACGTAAGAATACATAATTATGGGATTTATATATAGCAGCACAAATATTGATAAACAGCAATTCTAATATCATTGGTGCTAAGTAGTATTTTAAACTTTTTATTATGATGTTTAATTGATTCGTTAGTTATTTAGATGCATTTTTAATCCCAAAATATATGGGTACAATTATAACCACTTTCATTTCAACTTCTTATACCAATTGATTATTTCCTAAAATTAGGTGTACAATAGAATTGTTGACATTGGCAGAGATTGCTTGATGACCTCTTAAGAAATGAATTTTTGAAATGTAACTTGCATATGAGAATAGTCATAATTTAAATTGTGAAATTCAGCACTGATTATTGTATCCTTACAGTTGTACAACCAGCAGCACTATCTTATTCCGGAACATATTCCACCTCAATGAGAAGCCCTATATCCATCAGTAGTAATTCCCCATTCCTCCCTACCCACCGTCACAGGCAACTAGTAATCTGTTTTCTCTTTCTATGAATTGTGCATTGGGGCATTTCATACAAATTCATATGATATATGACTTTTGTGTCTGGCTTCTTTAACTTTCATGATAACTATAATTCCAACTTTTTGTATAACTTCCAGGCTCTTTTCCAACGTGGTGATGACATTTTATGTTCCCTCCAGCAGTGTACGAGGGTATCAATTTTGCCACATCCTCACCAAAATTTATGAATATGCCTGTTTTATTACAGCCATGAGAGTATGTGTGATATGGCATCTCATTTTGATTTTGATTTTCATTTCTCCAATGACTAATGACATTAGGATGGTTAGTGGGTACCAAAAAATAGTAACAGTGAATAGAATATTAATCATTTTTAAAATGCTTATTGGTCATTTGTATGTTTTCTAAAGGTAAATCTATCCAAATTATTTCTCTATTTCTTCATTGGGTCACTGTGTTTTTATTGTTGAGTTGCAGTATCTTTTCTACATTCTAGATGCTAGACTTTATATTGCTCATGGTCTGTGGGTTGTCTTTTTACTTTGTTGACACTGTTGAATCATATGTATATTTAATTTAAATGAAGTCTCAGTTATTTTCTTTTGTTGCTTGTGTTTTTGGTGCCATATCTAAGAAATCATTGTCTTATCTAAGGATCTTGGAGACTTTGTTCATTTGTCTTCATTCTTTTTCTTTCTGTTCCACAGACTGGATAATCTCAATTGATCTATCTTCAAATTTGCTGATTCATTTTGGTGACAGCTCAAATATGTTTTGGAGCCTTGTGATGGTGAATTTTATGTATCAAGTTGATCGGGCCATGGAATGCCTAGATATTCATTTAAACATTATTTTGGCGTGTGATTGTGAGGATGCTTCAAGAAGATACTAGCATTGGTTGACCGAATAAAGAATATAGCCCTTCCCAAAGTGTGTGAGCATCACAAAATCTCTGAGAGCCTGAATAGAATAAAAAGGCAGAGGGAGCTTGCTTCCCCTTTCTGCAACTAGGAAAGCTGGGACATCAATCTTTTTCTGTCCTTACAGCCTCTAGTTTGCAGGCCTTCAGACATACATTGAAATCTATACCATTGGCTCTCTAGTTCTGAGGGCTTTGAACTACAACGCTGGCTTCTCTAGGACTTCAGCTTACAAATGGGAGATTGTAGGACTCCTCGGCTTTCATAATCACATGAGCCAGTATCTTCTCTCTCTCTCTGTCTCTCTCTCTCTCTCTCTTTCTGTGTGTGTGTGTGTGTGTGTGTGTGTGTATGTCTCCCTACACATACACTCGCACCCACACACACACTCGCACCCACACATAGACACACACACACACACACACACATCTATTTACTATTGGCCTGTTTCTCTAAAGAATCCTAAAACTGGAGGCATCACGCTACCTGACTTCAAACTATACTACAAGGCTACAGTAACCAAAACAGCATGGTACTGGTACCAAAACAGAGATATAGACCAATGGAACAGAACAGAGTCCTCAGAAATAACACCACACATCTACAATCATCTGATCTTTGACAAACCTGAGAGAAACAAGAAATGGGGAAAGGATTCCCTATTTAATAAATGGTGCTGGGAAAATTGGCTAGCCATAAGTAGAAAGCTGAAACTGGATCCTTTCCTTACTCCTTATACGAAAATTAATTCAAGATGGATTAGAGACTTAAATGTTAGACCTAATACCATAAAAATCCTAGAGGAAAACCTAGGTAGTACCATTCAGGACATAGGCATGGGCAAAGACTTCATGTCTAAAACACCAAAAGCAACGGCAGCAAAAGCCAAAATTGACAAATGGGATCTCATTAAACTAAAGAGCTTCTGCACAGCAAAAGAAACTACCATCAGAGTGAACAGGCAACCTACAGAATGGGAGAAAATTTTTGCAATCTACTCATCTGACAAAGGGCTAATATCCAGAACCTACAAAGAACTCCAACAAATTTACAAGAAAAAAACAAACAACCCCATCAAAAAGTGGGCAAAGGATATGAATAGACATTTCTCAAAAGAAGACATTCATACAGCCAACAAACACATGAAAAAATGCTCATCATCACTGGCCATCAGAGAAATGCAAATCAAAACCACAATGAGATACCATCTCACACCAGTTAGAATGGCGATCATTCAAAAGTCAGGAAACAACAGGTGCTGGAGAGGATGTGGAGAAATAGGAACACTTTTACACTGTTGGTGGGATTGTAAACTAGTTCAACCATTATGGAAAACAGTATGGCGATTCCTCAAGGATCTAGAACTAGATGTACCATATGACCCAGCCATCCCATTACTGGGTATATACCCAAAGGATTATAAATCATGCTGCTATAAAGACACATGCACACGTATGTTTATTGCAGCACTATTCACAATAGCAAAGACTTGGAATCAACCCAAATGTCCATCAGTGACAGATTGGATTAAGAAAATGTGGCACATATACACCATGGAATACTATGCAGCCATAAAAAAGGATGAGTTTGTGTCCTTTGTAGGGACATGGATGCAGCTGGAAACCATCATTCTTAGCAAACTATCACAAGAACAGAAAACCAAACACCACATGTTCTCACTCATAGGTGGGAACTGAACAATGAGATCACTTGGACTCAGGAAGGGGAACATCACACACCAGGGCCTATCATGGGAAGGGGGGAGGGGGGAGGGATTGCATTGGGAGTTATACCTGATGTAAATGACGAGTTGATGGGTGCAGCACACCAACATGGCACAAGTATACATATGTAACAAACCTGCACGTTATGCACATGTACCCTACAACTTAAAGTATAATAATAATAAATAAATTAAAAAAAAAAAAAAGAATCTTAAAACAAGTCCTTCTAGTAGATGTTTTTTGTCAGATTGATAATCTTTATTGGGTGAGACACTATTTTCATATTTATTTGGACATGATTTTGTTTGGTTATTTGAATATATTTAATTTATCTGTCTTGAAGAGTTTGTCAATAACTGCAGTATCTGTATTTATTTAGGAACAATTTGTGTTGGCTACTTTTTTCCCAAGTGTCTTGGCCACAATTGCTTGGTACAAGGTTTTATACATGTTCAATAATTCTATCTCTTAATTTTGTTTTACATTTACTCTATTTTTACTATATATTTTCTTTGCATTAATTATGCATATGGAGGGATATTTGTTGATATTTCCCATTAACAAATTACCAAGATTGTAAATTTTCCTATTTTTCCCATGTATCTTCTTAAGTTTTGTTTTATATATGTTTGGGCATAAAATTCTTTTCAGTTATTTAAAATCTGTACCATGTAGAAACTTATTCTCTCCCTTATAATTTATGTCTCAAAGACTATTTTGGCTTGTATGAACTTGTCTGCTCTCTATTTATGTTTGTTAATATTTTTCAGTATATGCTTTGCTGGTCATTTACTTGAAACTTTTGCTTTTGTTTTAGATGTATCATTCATAAACAAATTCTCAATTTTTAACCTGACAATTATTGTATTTAAAAATAAGTTTAATGCTTTTCTTTATTATTTGCTTACACCATATTTTTACTTTTCAAGAATGCTATTTTGTGTTTCTACTCACTCCATATTTATGTACTACTATTTCATTTCTTTTACTTTTAAAATTAATTTATTTATTTAGTACACTATATTCTTTTATCTACTGGTATAAAATGTTTGTACTTCTTTTCTTCAGAGATTATTCTTTTTACCTAGATCAATTAAATTGATGGTTAAATATAATATTTTTCTTCTCATGATGAATATTCTAAAAAGCTTAGGAGAAAAATAATTCAAAATATTATCCCTTCCATATGCAATGCTATTTGTATACAGAATAGTTTGCTTTAATTTTTCTACTTCCCCATTAAACAACATTATCATTGTTGTTATTCTTGTTTTGGACATTATCTCCTACATATTTCACAAATAAATTTCTCTTTGTTTTTGCTTGTTTTTCTTACATTTCACTTGCCTTATTACTCACCTTCTTATTAAAATACCTCTTTTGAAGTCAAGAATTTTGTGATTATGTTTTTTACAATTATCCTACTTCTTGGATAAAATATGCTATATATACAATCAATTCAAGAAGCATTTTTAACTAATATTTAAATTATAATTATTGAAAAGGCATTCTGTATTTACAACCTACCAGCCATTTTTACGAAGCTGGTAACATATAATTGATGTTCTGTGCCTACATGATCACTAACCTGTTTTTTTTTTTTTTGTAAGACAAGGAATGAGAATATGGAGAAACAATTCAATCTCCAATTTAAGTCTGAGTTAAGAAAATGGATGCATGCAAAATTTAATGAACTTCTTCAGAGTCACAGATTTAGTAAGCAGCAGACATGGAATTTATCTCTGGCACATCAACTTAGAGTCTGCTTTGTTACAATCTCTTTTGTTGAGACATCAGCATCAGTTTCATATATTCTTCTTTTGGGTAGGGATATTTTTAATATATTCTCTTCTGATCTGGTATTCTTCTCTTTTAGTAAAACCTGTTTAGGTCTTACTTTATCCTACATGGTATGTATTGTACTTCCTATATCAATAAGTTTATGACTTTCTTCAGTTTTTAAAAATTCAGTTATTTCTTCATATATTACCTCGCCTTCATTTCCATTTTATTCTTTAGATATTTTGATTAAATAAATCATAAGAATTTCTCAACATATTTCCATATATTTTGACTTCGCTTTTATAAAATCCAACTGCTTCTATTTTTGAGGCATTCTTGGTAGTTACTTTTGACCCAATTCCCAATACACTAATTATCTGTTCAAACTCTGTCTAGTTTATCGTTCAACCCATCCACTGCGTTCTGTTGGTTTTTATATTTTAATAAATATATTTTATTTCAAAACTGTGTTTTTTCAAAATAGCTAATCATATATAGTTTCTTGTGACATGCTCATTCCATGATTATTTTATTATTCAAGCATGTCATACATAAATATTTTATATTCTCTATCTGATAACTATTTTGGACCCAGGTCTTGTATGTGCTCATTAAAACATTCATTTAATATCTATTATTGCCATGGCATCAAATAGTTTCTTTTCTTTTTATAAGAACAAAAATATTAAGTAAGAACAAAAATATTTGGAGCTATCTTAACTTAAAATGTTTTATAACTATAAATTTTCCATGAGAATGCTTTTGTGGTGTTTATTAATTTTCTCAAGTTAAAATGAGTCCTATAGCCACCCTCATTGTAAAAGCATGTATGCATGTGCAGTTCACAGAGTGAAATGCCTCATCAATAAACTTCACAGTTCAGGAGTTTAAAAGTTGAAATAGGTTACACAGATTACAGAGATAATCTGTTTTTTAAGGTGAATGTGTTATATGTATTATCTTAAGTTGGTAAGAACTATGTTTTTTTTAGAAACTTGGACAAGTTATTGGGTAGCTAAGAAAATGTGTAAACGATTCCTCTGGCTTTGAGGTTCTCTCACAAACTTTAACTGCTTCACATAGATCCCTGCAATCAGACTGTGTAAGTCAGAGCAACTGATTTATACAACACGTAACACTAAATAATGTTTCAACCACATCTTATTACAGATTATTACACCTGTTTATGAATCTTCTTAAAACTAAATAAATTATTTGCTTATTGTGATACATATGAGCAGTTTGATTATTGGTATTTTGCAAAGGTTCCAAGTGAGTATGTAAAAATTTACAGAGCTCTCATATAAGCAGAGGGATTAACCTTTGCATCTTTTACAATACTATTTCCTGAATGTAGGAGTAATCTATTCCAATATAAATATAATTTTTAGCTTTTGTTATTTCATGGCAAAACATCACGTTTTAACTTAGAGTAATAAGCACACATACATATATTTATCAAGCACTTTCAATAAGCAATGATAACTTCTTCCTCTTCATATGTTAATAGGAGATATTGAATGCCAGTTTTTACTTGAGATGAGTACATTTCTTGACTAATTATTTTAGCCCTACTGTCTGTATTGTATGAGAAATCAATAGGAATTTCATTTATATACTCCTTACAGGATAATATTAACTATTAGTGTCTTTTTTTCATTACAAGCTTATTTTCTTGATTTTGCAAGTTAACCTCCAAATGCTTTCATATTATTATTAACTGATATTTATTGAAAAAGAAAAAATAGTATGTATTGTTACTGACATGCATTAATATGTCATCACTTGTATTCTTTTCAAGGTCTCTTTTTTTTATATAAATGTTTGTTTCTGCTTTATAAGAGAAATAATTTCTGAAGACATGTTACAACTGGCTGTGAAAAACAACCATCATTAAGGTTGACATTCTGCACCCTCATTGTTGAGTTATTTTGTTCTATATATCAAAACAATCCAAATAAAAGTTCAAAGACTGTCAAAAATAAAGTAACAGATGACTAATATCACATTTGTGTAGAGTCACAAAAACAATGGAATAATAAGGATATATTGCCTGTTTTTAATATTTATTATATAGATAATTTTAACCATATACTCAGTAATTTGAAGTTTACTCGTTTAGACACTTATGATTAATTATATAACATAATTAAATTTAACAAATGGACTTTTGTATATAGAAATAAAATTGTGAGATATAATCTACAAAAACAAAAGTTGTTCATTAATAAAGGGATATGAACTTTATTAAATTCAACAGTTCTAGGAAATGTGAGGTATCCTTCTTTAAACACTTTGCTTTTAATACTTTATAGAACTGTATATTAGTCCTTTACATCAAACACACCACTATAAAGAAACGTTAAGAGTAACTAACATTTGCCCCCAAATCATGAAGTTCGTAGAGAAAAAGTCTTTCATTCAGAAAATTATATATTAACAGAGTCCTCGAAATGAAACAAGTTGGGTCAGATCCAATAATTCTTTAAGGGTCCCTAAACATTGTATATTTAAAAAGTGAAATCTAGGTTTATTTCTGTGCCAATATAGGGTTCATACCTCTGTCACCTGCTCTGCTCCCCCTCATCTTCTCATTTGAAAACCAGCAAAAAATCCTGTTAAAACAAGTATTAAACTAACTCATAGATTTCAACATAAATCTATATTTCAGCCATCAGAGTATTACATAAATAATTCAAATAAAGAGCATAAACTTGCAGTTTATTGCTGTTAAAAGTAATAAATCTACTGTTATACACGCTCACATGCTGAGCACAGCATTATTATTGTGGGGAAATGGCAATATATATAATATTTAAAATGCAGCTTCTTTTTTGCTGACTAAGTTTTTGGTATATAGGAAGGAAGTATTTCAAGTGCATTAGAAGCATAAGTGAATACAAATAAATAGAAAATAGAAAATAGAAATGAATGTGTAGAATTAAAAAAAGTTTCTACTCTAAGTCTCAGTGTCCTTCTCTATAAAGTATAGAGATTTAACTATACATTCCCCAAAGATTCTCCTACCTATTAATTATTACGATTTAGGTTACTTTTGTGTAGGAAAGAGGTGGAAGGAGTCTACCCGTCTTGCCGTACACAAAGAATGGCTCTGTTTAAACTAGATGGATACTTTCGCTATCATTGCAACTTTTCAATGTAACAAAAGGAAGCTTGCCCAGGCTTGCATCTGTGTTAGCAATATATTTATTATTGAAAAAATCATTCCCTCTTGACTGTAAATTTTATATAGTTATAGGTTGAACCTGAAATATGAACTTTGGGAGATATGATATATAGAATAAATGTCCCTCTGTTTATTGTCAGATGTAAGAAAATGACACTGTGCTCAGAAAGCTGTGTTTAAATGACACATTCTACAAACATTTATTTTGCATCTTCTGGTTGTGATCCACACCATTCTTTGGGCTTAGGAGAAATACAAAATTAAAAGGTAAAAGAACTCAGAAAGGCAATGCAATGCACTGAATGTTTAGGACCTATTCCCAAATTTTTATGGTGAAATCTTAACCCCTAAAAGTAATGGAATTAGGAGTGGGGAGCTTTTGGGACATGATTGAATTGGATTTGTGCCTTTATAAAACAGAACCCAAAGAATTCCCTTTCCCCTTTCTAACATGTGATATTACAATAAGAAGACAACCAGAAATTGTGCCCTCATCAGATATCAATTCTGCTGGTACCTTGATATTCAACTTCCCTGCCTACAGAATTAAGATAAATAAATTTCTGTTGTTCTAATCTACCCAATTTATGGTATTTTGTTATAGAAGTCAGGGTTAAGACAAACTATATCCTTGTCACTTCTAAATTTAATATTTAACTAATTTATTCCTTTCTCTTTTCCCTCCTATCTATAGCATTTATCTTTCTAAAACACAGGGAGAAAATACTCTTTGTCTTCTCAAACAACAGCAAAAATTCAAAGGCCAAATTCTTTGCACAAATGTAAGTTTCTTTCTAATCTTGTTCCTATTTGTTCAACCTATAATAATCTATTTCCCACTCCCAATCCATTTTCCATTTCCAGCTTCCTGAAATCAACCTTCTTTTGAGTGTAGCTCAAATGAATCAATCTAAAAAATATCCCAGTTTCTGCAGTTGCAAATAATTGGTCTTTCTTCCGCAGTAGTGTACATATTTTCCAACTGATACTCATTTCAATTTTTCTTTCCATATACTGATTAAATATTCCTGGAAACACAATAAGTATTCAATAATGGATGTTCCATTCAATGACTTAATCATCAAAAAATAGTCAGGAAAGTTTAGAGGAGATGAAAGTACATGAAGTAAAAGTTTCTAAATGTTAAGCATATTTTTTAAAGCATCTTGCTAAATTATAATTGTATTCTAACTCAAATTCACGCCTGTAATCCCAGCACTTTGAGAGGCCAAGGCGGGCAGATCACGAGGTCAGAGATTGAGACTATCCTGACTAACACATTGAAACCCCGTCTCTACTAAAAACACAAAAAATTAGCCAGGCGTGGTGGCACACACCTGTAATCCCAGCTGCTGGGGATGCTAAAGCAGAAAAATCGCTTGAACCCAGGAGGAGGAGCTTGCAGTGAGCCGAGATCGCGCCACTGCACTCCAGCTTGGGTGACAGAGCGAGACTCCATCTCAAAAAAAACAAAAAAAAGAAAAAAAGAAAAAGAAAACAACAACAAAAAAAGTTACAAGCATGTGTTTTAAGATGGCAATAATTATATTCAAAATTTTGTATTACCACAAAAGCAATAATTTAGTCCAATTGGTCCAATTGAAGCAGACACAGTTTAAATAGGTTGCTTTATTATAGCTCTCATAAAATGTGTGAATCTTAAAGATCAGGAAAGTAAAGATATTATGCAACAATTAAAAGCTTCCAAAGATAAAGTCCATACTAATAATGAGAATAAAATTTTACAAGTTTGTCACTGTCATATTGCTTATACACTTAATTTACGTCTTAAAAAATATTTACTTGAGCCTACAGGATAGGATTAGAATGGTAGAGTATCAATTGAGGAGGCTGGCTTGTCTGGATTTTTCTGACACAATTAAAATATAGCAAAAATATTTCTTTACTAGAGGAGAATCAAGGTTGATGAAGTTACTCAACTACAATGTCCTATTATTAAGGGAGAGAAAATTAGTAGCATGACATCAGGACTCTTAATCAAATAGATACTTGGCCTAAATTCCTACATGAATGTCTGAAATCTTGAGGGGAAAATAGCTTGTAAGTAAATATTAAAATATCTGTTCCCTAAACTCCAAAAATTATGAAAGCCTACTTGCAGGATTGAACAACAAAATGAAGTGATGCATCCTCTTTCTGTAGACTCCTGTGCTATTGACACCATGAATCATCAAATATTTAGTAGTGGGCCTCCCAGAAGAGCAGCAGGCACCAGGAAAAATGTTGATCCATGGGAAAATTTAGTTCGGATAAGAAAATAGTGAGCTAGAATGTGTACTTGGTCTGATATTAGAGTCAGAGAAGGATTTAATTCTCAGAAGAATGCCAATCTTCTGAGTTGGTGAGGATAAATGATAGGAGAAAAAATAAAAAAGAAAGGTTGATGATGTAAACTTTCCAATAGGGTTTTTCAAGAGACTAATATTAACTTTCAATATTCCTTTTACACTAGATTTCAATAAGTGATTTAAAGTATATGACAGCAGAATTTAGCTTGAATTCATACACTATCCTTTTTTACAACAGATAAATGTTTCTGACTTACAAAATCTTACATAGAATGTAATGAATGACCATGTTCTCATCCTTATAAAAGTGAATCGAGATAAATTAAAAGTAAGTGCTACAGACAGTGAAAGTCCAAATGCATTATCCAGGAGTAAAGTTCAAGGTGCAAAGTCAAGCACAGTAGCAGTTCCTGCACCTTCAATCATACCATACTTATTTTTAACACTATATTTTAATTATGGCCATTTTTTTCAAGAGTTCTAGCCAAAGCAATATCATAGGAGACTTTAGACATATTCTCCAAATGTAAGCAGCAAGTTCTGCTACTCTTTAGAGCACAAAGAAACAGCAAGAGTCTGTTCACACATAAGCAATGTTCTTCCTTTAGGAAAACAAAGAGGCACGTGAGATAATGCTGTATGATTAAGAACTTAGCTGGGAAATAGCCTTTAAAGCTTTGGAATTCCCCCATATGAGTATCATTACTTATGGCCCATCAGACCAATCTGAATTCATGCTAATGAGATGACTGGAGATGGGCCCCTTGATAGTTTCAGGATGGGAACTGACCATGCTGGAGAGACCAACCATGTGATTAAAGGATTATGTCTTTGAATGACATTAGCCCAACATCCAGGGAAGAAAGTGGGACTGGAGATTGAGTTTAGCCATGTGGCAAACGATGAATCAAGCATGTCCATATGATAAAATTCCAGTAAAAACCCTACACACTTGAAGATCAGTGAGATTTCCTGTTTGGCAATCATACTTTGATGTGCTGAGTGGATGGAATGACCTAAGGACTACGTGTTTGAAATCCTCTCAGGCTTCATTTTATTTGTCTCAATTTGGCTGATCCTGGTTTGCATCCTTTATAATAAAACTACAATAACAAGGATGACACTTTCCTGAGTTATGTGAATCATTACAACAAATTACCAAAAGGGGGAGGTATATTCTCCAAATTTCTAGCCAATTAGTCAGGATAAAGGACCTTGGAACCCTGTTGCTTATGGCTGCTGGCTGGAGTGAAAGAAGTTTTTTGGAGACTCTGCCCTTAACTTGTGTGAAGTCTGTGCTAACTTTGGGTAGTTAGTGTCAATACCGCATTGGTGGTAGCCAGTTTCTAAATGGTCACCAATGATCTCTGCTGACTGGCATTCACACTCTTGTGTAGCTCCCTCTGACATCACACTTCACTCTTTGTGATGGACCAATGGCATATGATAGAAGTGATATACCATCAGTATATAAGATGACTATAATAACAACTCAAGCTGCTATCTTGCACTCTTGTTTTTCCTGTCTTTTTTTTTTTTCCTGCTAAAATTGCATTTATTTTTCTTGTCATAGTAAAAAAAGGAAAAATAGTAGCAAATATTGGGCTTTCTTTTTTCCCCTCAACAGAACACCTTCCACAAACAGCACAGGTGGTGTGCTGCCTTTCCCTCTCTTTCTCCTTCTCTCTCTCATCCTTGCCATGCCATGGAAGCCAGCCACCATATTGTGATTATCCTTATAAAGAGGTGCATGTGAAGAACTAAAGCTCTTTTCCAATAGCCATTTGAGTGAACATGGGAAGTGGATTCCACAGTCCAGTCAAGCATTCAGGTGATCACAGTCCCAGCTGACTTACTGAATGAAACTTGAGGCCTGGTGAGGTGGGTCAAACCTATAAACTCAGCACTTTGGGAGGCTAAGACAGGCAGATTGTTTGAGCCTAGCCAGGAGTTTGATACCAGCTTGGGGCAACATAGTGAAACCCTATTCTACGAAAAAAAAAAAAAAAAAAAAAATTAGCAGGACACGGTGGCATGCACGTGGAGTTCCACCTACTTGAAAGGCTGATGTGGGAAGGTCACTTGAGCCTGTGAGGCAGAGGTTGCAGTGAGCCGAGATCACACCACTGCACTCCAGCCTGAGGAAGAGTGTGAGACCTGGTCTCAGAACAAAACAACAACAGAAAAAGCAACTTCATTAGAATCACCGAGGCAATATAATTTGGATAAGTTGGTCCTGGATTCCTTCTACAAGGAATCCATGTAAGGTAATAAATATTTGTTGTTTAAAACTTCTAAGGTTAGGAGTCATTTATTATGCAGCAAGAGATAATTGAGATAAAGAGCAACTTACCCCTTTTTTTTTCTTTCAGTTATGCTAATTGGTAGTGTTTCCTGAACTTGCCTGAAGAGTAATGTATAAAGGGCAGAGGATAGGCTTGGACCCTTATGGCATGTGGAACTCTTTCAGCAAGGAAAGAATTAGTAGTAGAGTGAAAAAGAAAATGGTCCTTTGTCCACACTAAATTGATGGTATTATCATACCTCAGAATGCACTTTTACAGTGTAATATTATGCTATGAAAAATGTTGTTGCTGTTTTCCTAAAGAAATTAATGTACATTATCATGTTTCTTTTCATTTTAAGATAAACAATTAAAATGAGATGACAAGAAAATTGCATGGTAGCCAACAATTCTAACCATTAAAATAAAGTATGGTAATATGTATTCAAATTAATCTTCAAATTAGTCATATATAATTAACGTTTGGGCTTTATCCAGCCTTTAAAATATCTCTGGTGAATTTTTATCAGGAGAATATTTAAAAGACAGCAAGATTCACTAGGTCTACTTGTCTAAATCCATATTGGTGAATCCTTATTTTTTCAAAAGAACCAGTGAAGTTATCACTTTTACTTTGTTCGTCTATAAAGAGACTAAAATGTCTCTTTATAGAGTCAAAACGTCAATTGTATATTGGCAAAATTTTTATTTATATATCTATTATGTAATTTGGAATCATTGGTTTGATTTGGATTTCTGTGAAGAGATCTGTATTTCATTTGGTCATGCTTCAAAAGGACTTATATTCAGATTTAAAACGATTGATTGTAAATGTCATTATATGTTAAGAACATTTAAAACTTACTAACCTGATTTAAAAATGTTTTAAAGAAGTAAATTTTATCATATAAATACTATCTGTATCAAATTTTAAAAACATAATTAAATGAGGTCCTAAATTAGAAATATTTAATGTGTAATCAAACTCTAGTATTTTGTTTTGCTATTGTATGCTTTTCTTATTGTTCTCTTTTCCAGTGATACTGTGGCACATTCTGAAGATCTTTGTTAACTTCAAAAACCTGAACGTTAATGTGTATGTCATATAAATTAAGGCAAATGTTATTATTTACTTTATTAAATATTTTTTTTCAAATTTTGAAATAGCATTTACTCAAAGGGCCTGGATTGATTGCAGCAACTTTCAATACAATTAAACGTGGAGTTGGTTATTAGGCCATTCCCTTACCTGTTCTACTGGATACAATTATGAAAGAAAACACATTAGCTATTATTTTTCTGAAGGTGAATACCATAATCCTCCCATTTATACCATGAATTATCCTTTTTAGGAGGAAGACTTTTCCAAATATATAGATGCAAATAACTGACATTTCTCTAGTTGTTTGTGAATAATAATTTTTCATCCAACAACAAATCTTCTAATTTGCATAATCTTCTAAGAGGGAAGTGTGTATATATATATATATATATATAATTTGCAAAGTCTTAGTTTATAATTGCATAAACAGTTATAGACAAAAATTTAAATAATTTTAAATGCACTTACTAATTTCTCCATGGCAGACTAGGTTAAGTGAGGCACAAAGGTTCATTAGAAATTGGTATTGCAAGGGCCGGGCGCGGTGGCTCAAGCCTGTAATCCCAGCACTTTGGGAGGCTGAGACGGGTGCATTACGAGGTCAGGAGATCGAGACCATCCTGGCTAACCCGGTGAAACCCCGTCTCCACTAAAAAATACAAAAAACTAGCCGGGCGAGGTGGCGGCGCCTGTAGTCCCAGCTACTCGGGAGGCTGAGGCAGGAGAATGGCGGGAACCCGGGAGGCGGAGCTTGCAGTGAACCGAGATCGCGCCACTGTACTCCAGCCTGGGCGACACAGCAAGAATCTGTCTCAAAAAAAAAAAAAAGAAAAAGAAAGAAAAAAGAAAGAAAGAAATTGGTATTGCAAAATAAAACATCACAGAGTAAATAGACATCCTACAGAATGGGAAGAATATTTGTAAAATATGCATCCAAGGAAGGTCTAATATCTAGAATCTATAAGGAACTTAAACAAATTTACAAGCAAAAACCAAATGAGCCCATTAAAAAGTAGACAAGAGACATTAAAAAACACTTTCCAAAAGAAGACACACACCTGACCATTGAGCATATGAAAAAATGTTCAACACCACTAATAATTAGAGAAATGTACATCAAAACCAGAATGATATACCTTCTTATACCAGTCAAAATGGCTATTGTGAAAAAGTTAAAAAATAACAGATGCTGGCAAAGTTGTGGACAAATAGTAATGCTTATCCACTACTGGTGGGAATATAAATTAGTTCAGCCAGTGTGGACAGCAGTTTAGCGATTTCTGAAAGAACTTAAAATATAATTATCATGTGACCCAAGAATTCTACTATTTGTATATACCTAAAAGAATATAAATGATTCTACCATAAAGACATATGCACACCTATGTTCATTGAAGAACTATTCACAATAGCAAAGATATGGAATTAACCTAAATGCCCATTAATGGTAGGCTGGATAAAGAAAATATGATACGTATACACCATGGTATACTACACAGCCATAGAAAAATGAGATTATGTCTTTTGCAGCACCACAGATGGAGATGGAGGTTATTATCCTAAGAGAACTAACACAGCAACAGAAAACCAAATATCACATGTTTTCACTTATCAGTGGGAACTAAACATAGAATACATGGACAAGAAGAAGTGAACAACAGATTCCAGGGCTTACATGAGGGTAGAGGTGAGAAAAGGGTGAAGATCAAAAGAAACCTATCAGGTACTATGCTTATTACCTAGGTGACAAAGTAATCAGTACAACAAATCCCTGTGACACACAATTTGCCTATATAAGAAACCAGCACATTATCCCTGAACCTGAAATAAAAGTTAAAAATATAAACAAATAAATAGGAAGTAAAGATGACAAAAAAAGACAAACCATACACAAGGATAAAATATTTACAAACCACATATTTGATAAAGGACTAATATCTGAAATAAATAGAAACTCTGAAAACCTAACAGTGAAACAAACAAACAATCCAATGAGGAACTGGCAAAATACATTAAAAGAAATTTCAGAAAGAGGAAATAGATGGCAAATAAATATATGAAAATATGTTCAACATTATTTGCTTTTAGGACAATGGAAATTAAAGTCAATAGTACGTCACTACATACCTATCAGAATGGCTAAAAGTTAAAAATAATGATATCACCCAATGCAGGCATGGATGTTGATATTGAAAAATGGGATCACTAATACATTGCTAGTGAGAATGTAAAATGATACAGCCACTGTAAAACCCAGTTTTTCTATTCATTAATAAAACTGAACATGCAACTAACACATTTCCTGTCAACTGCATTCCTGATATTTATTCCTAAGAAGTGAAAACGTATGTTGACCCAAAAACCTATACAAAATGCTTATAACAACTTTATTTGTAATAACCAAACCTGGATTCAGCTGAGATGTCCTTTAACAGACGAATGGTTAAACAAACTGTGGTACATCCATTACCATATTACCCAAAAACAAAGAGAGAGATAAAAGTATTCATACATGCAACAATGTGGATGAATCTTTAGAGTATATTCTGAGTACAAAATGCAAAATGACCATAGTTTTATGCCATTTGATTATGCTCATATATCATTTTTGAAATGACAAAATTATAGAATTCAAGGACAAATTAGCTGTCATCAGGGCCAAGGAGGATATGATAGTGAATTGGATGTGGCTATAAAAGGGCAACAAAGGTATTCTTCTGATTATGGAAATACACTATATCTTGACTCTATCAATTTCAACAAGGAACTGGGGTGATAGTGTACTGTAGTTTTGCAGGATAATATCATTAAGAAAACTGGACAAAGTATAAACAGAATTTCTCTGTATTATTTCTTACAATTGCATGTGAAGCTACAAGTATCTCAAAATAAAAAAGCATATTACAACCAGAAAATGTATATGGCCAAGGATTATTCCCTCAGTTAACTAACTCCTTCTTATCATATTCTATATCTAAAATAACTATTAAGTAATCCAGGCTATATCCTATCATATTTCTGCTTATTCTTCCTTTCCTATAATTCTTTTCGCCATTAACTTACTGCCCACTCCCCAAGGGGAAAAAAAAAAACAAACAAACTTCTTCCTTTGAGAATTTACATATTTACATTGTATTTCTAACATTAACAAGGTATTACACAAATTAATGTACGCACATAAAAGATTTAATTTTAAACACTCTTGGGTAGGAATATGAGTTGCTGAAGTCACAAATAGTATCTTTGAAAATTACATTAAATTGCCTTACATAACAACAACAACAATAAATCTGGGCCTTTTGAAATTAAAACCAAAATATAAAATCTGGAAAATGTCATGTTGTGGTTCTTGCTGCATTTCCACTGTGGTTAGTCTCTGTTTCTCTTGGGGTATGAGATCAAATACTCTTTTGAAGTACTTGTGGGAGCAAGCAACCATATAAAAGGAATATACCACTGCTTCTCTCTCATACTAATTATTTATATATGCTTGTTTTCAACTTTATATTATACAGCCCTGTATTATTTATCTTTACTACACAACTACTTAAATAATAAGTAATTTAATACATATTAAAAGAATGAATGAGTGAATTTTAATGACATATTAACACAAATAAAGATCTTGGAATACTACTTACCAATACGATTCAGTGTATCTTTTTATAAATGCTAATGACATTATTAAAACACAATTTGACTTTGATGCAATTTTATTCTAAATCTACTTTATATCTTTGGAACTATTCTAATTTATATGGCCTCAGAAAGATAATGAATGTTTTTCTCTTTTTATATGTGCAATTATTTTTTGCAGACATTTTCCTTCACCTCATTTCCAAAAGATTTTAAAAGATTAGCTAACCTGTAATATTTTCTTGGGAAGTATTCCCCTTTTTTTGACAACTCTTCACTAAGTGTTACCTACATAGCAGCAGTAGTGATGTAGGTATCTCTGATCCTTCTATGGAAGGAAAGTGAAAAAAAGATTGAGATGGAACAATCTTACAAAACCCTTTCAAGATTTTATGGTACAATAGTGAGAGAAAATGGTTAAAACAGTAGGAGTGTGTTCAAGTTAGAAAGAAAAACAAAATGGAAGGGGATACTTTTTATATATAAAAAAATTAAATTGTCTGATGAGACTCATGCAAATTATGAATCTTACCAATTAGTACATTTTGGTGAATGGCAAAAGCAAGCACACTACGTTAGGAAAGCCTTGTTTCCTTAGAGATGCCTGAATTCTTCCCTGTTATATCTGTAAGATGTTGTTCCCCTCCTCCCCAACACCAGGACTTCAGGTTTGAAATTTAACATGCAAATTGCTTTCTGAGTAATCATATGGATATTGCCCACAGAGAAAGTCATTTTAGTTATGAACTATCCCCACCTTAACTGCACAGTTTATGTGACAATTTTCAGCCACACATACCCCCATAAATTTATACATTCTGAGTTTATTTACAAATAAAAATCTAGACAGAAGAATGTATCCCACAGGAAGCATTTTATAGTTGAGGATTCTCAGGTATCTTTCTGTTTAAAGATAGTATTGCTATGTTTATCAGATGGTCACTCATTTTCATGTTTAAAAGAAGGTTTGATTGAGGTCATACATTTTTCTCCAGGGCATTATGGTTGAGAACGACTTGTTTACACATCTACTACTAACACTTTTCTTCCCAGATATACCCTGGGATATTGGGAAATTATAAGAACTTAATTGAAAAGTCTAGTGAACCAAGATGCTCATGAATATTTAACTATTTTGAAGGCAAAGATAGATATTCTTACATAAAAAAGACACAGCAAGAAAAGTAAAATCATAAATAATTTCTAAATTCTAAGACTTTCAGTGTTTTGTATATTACTTTTCTCTTTGTCTGTCCTCTTTCTATGCTTATAACCCAACACAAACTATTTTTAATGCAAAGCTGGCTCCTTGGCATCCCTAGAACATGCCAAGCAGTTTTGAACATCCATGTATTTACCACCCATGTATTTGCATATGCTGTTTTTTCTGGTTTCATTGTGCTTTCAAGAGATGTTAAAGTGTTCCTTCAAGAAAAAAAAAAAAGGAAAGAAAAGAAAAATTCCCACAGTAACTCTCTCCTTAAATGAAATTGCTTATTTTTTTCCCTTGGTAACACCATTGTTTCTGCACATATGTATAATTTTTCTTTGTTATATTGGCTTTACAATACTATAGTAAGAATTGTTTTTACAAACTTGTCTATATTCCTGAAGCAAAAGATTATATTTTATGCATATTTAAATACCCATCCCATGTCTTTGGCATTCATAAGTACTATAAGAAATAAAATCAGATCAAGTTAGATAAAAAATTGTAATTTATTTTGCACACAAAATAACAAGTTATAAACTATGAGATCCCCCACTGAAAGTAGTAAGAAGATCTGTTCACAGCAGTCATAGTGCAGTTAATATAGCACAAGTAAGGAAGGTAAACCACAACTAAGGAAGATAAAGCACAAAAAAGGAAGTATTTTGACTGACTTAATGTATAACAGTATCTGTTATTATATGTTAAATTACCTTTGAGGGAAGGAGAGTAGTTTAAGCTGGTTTGTCTATGGCTGACTTTAATTTTACTGAATCATGATGATGAGAACATAAAACATGTTGCATTTTTTCATAATTCGAGATACAACTTCAGAGAAATCAGGATAACAATTTTTGGCTACATGGCTATGAATAGTTGGCATTGGGGAATCTAAAATATGATTTCCATTTTTACTTTTCTTTAAAAATACTTGATAATGTTTGATAAATTTGAAAAAAAAAGTCAAAAGATACCCATCATTAGATGGAATGGGGCATTCTTTTTAAAAATAACGTTTTCTGAATTTTTGATTTTGTTGGTACATTATACATGTGTATATAAAATATATGTTACAAACGATCCACTTACACTTTTAGTTATTTTTAAATGTACAGTATTTAAAATGTACAATAAATGAATCTAAATGTACAATAAATAATTTAAAATGTATAATAAATTGTTATTGATGGTAGTCACTCTCTTGTGCTGTCAAATACTATATCTATGTCATTCTATCTAAACTTATTTTTGTACCCATTAAACAACTCCCCATTCCCCCTCTCAGTACCCTTCCCAGACTCTGGTAACTATCTTTCTACTATCTATCTACATTAGTTCAATTGCTTCGATTTTTAGCTCCAACAACTAAATTAGAACATGTGAAATTTGTTTTCTGTACCTGGGCTTGTTTCATTTAACATAGTGACCGCTAGTTCCATCCATACTGTTGTAAATGACGGGATTTCATTATTTTTTATGGCTGAATAGCACTCCATTGTGTATATATACCACTTTTTCTTTTTTTTTTTTTTAAATTTATTTATTATTATTATACTTTAAGTTGTAGGGTACATGTGCATAACGTGCAGGTTTGTTACATATGTATACTTGTGCCATGTTGGTGTGCTGCACCCATCAACTCGTCATTTACATCAGGTATAACTCCCAATGCAATCCCTCCCCCCTCCCCCCTCCCCATGATAGGCCCTGGTGTGTGATGTTCCCCTTCCTGAGTCCAAGTGATCTCATTGTTCAGTTCCCACCTATGAGTGAGAACATGCGGTGTTTGGTTTTCAGTTCTTGTGATAGTTTGCTAAGAATGATGGTTTCCAGCTGTATCCATGTCCCTACAAAGGACACAAACTCATCCTTTTTTATGGCTGCATAGTATTCCATGGTGTATATGTGCCACATTTTCTTAATCCAATCTGTCACTGATGGACATTTGGGTTGATTCCAAGTCTTTGCTATTGTGAATAGTGCTGCAATAAACATACGTGTGCATGTGTCTTTATAGCAGCATAATTTATAATCCTTTGGGTATATCCCCAGTAATGGGATGGCTGGGTCATATGGTACATCTAGTTCTAGATCCTTGAGGAATCGCCATACTGTTTTCCATAATGGTTGAACTAGTTTACAATCCCACCAACAGTGTAAAAGTGTTCCTATTTCTCCACATCTTCTCCAGCACCTGTTGTTTCCTGACTTTTTAATGATCGCCATTCTAACTGGTGTGAGATGGTATCTCATTGTGGTTTTGATTTGCATTTCTCTGATGGCCAGTGATGATGAGCATTTTTTCATGTGTCTGTTGGCTGTATGAATGTTTTCTTTTGAGAAATGTCTGTTCATATCCTTTGCCCACTTTTTGATGTGGTGGTTTGTTTTTTTCTTATAAATTTGTTTGAGTTCTTTGTAGGTTCTGGATATTAGCCCTTTGTCAGATGAGTAGATTGCAAAAATTTTCTCCCATTCTGTAGGTTGCCTGTTCGCTCTGATGGTAGTTTCTTTTGCTGTGCAGAAGCTCTTTAGTTTAATGAGATCCCATTTGTCAATTTTGGCTTTTGCTGCCATTGCTTTTGGTGTTTTAGACATGAAGTCTTTGCCCATGCCTATGTCCTGAATGGTACTACCTAGGTTTTCCTCTAGGATTTTTATGGTATTAGGTCTAACATTTAAGTCTCTAATCCATCTTGAATTAATTTTTGTATAAGGAGTAAGGAAAGGATCCAGTTTCAGCTTTCTACTTATGGCTAGCCAATTTTCCCAGCACCATTGATTAAATAGGGAATCCTTTCCCCATTTCTTGTTTCTCTCAGGTTTGTCAAAGATCAGATGGCTGTAGATTTGTGGTATTATTTCTGAGGACTCTGTTCTGTTCCATTGGTCTATATCTCTGTTTTGGTACCAGTACCATGCTGTTTTGGTTACTGTAGCCTTGTAGTATAGTTTGAAGTCAGGTAGCATGATGCCTCCAGCTTTGTTCTTTTGACTTAGGATTGTCTTGGAGATGCGGGCTCTTTTTTGGTTCCATATGAACTTTAAAGCAGTTTTTTCCAATTCTGTGAAGAAACTCATTGGTAGCTTGATGGGGATGGCATTGAATCTATAAATTACCTTGGGCAGTATGGCCATTTTCACGATATTGATTCTTCCTATCCATGAGCATGGTATGTTCTTCCATTTGTTTGTGTCATCTTTTATTTCACTGAGCAGTGGTTTGTAGTTCTCCTTGAAGAGGTCCTTTACATCCCTTGTAAGTTGGATTCCTAGGTATTTGATTCTCTTTGAAGCAATTGTGAATGGAAGTTCATTCCTGATTTGGCTCTCTGTTTGTCTGTTACTGGTGTATAAGAATGCTTGTGATTTTTGCACATTAATTTTGTGTCCTGAGACTTTGCTGAAGTTGCTTATCAGCTTAAGGAGATTTTGGGCTGAGACGATGGGGTTTTCTAAATATACAATCATGTCATCTGCAAACAGGGACAATTTGACTTCTTCTTTTCCTAACTGAATACCCTTGATTTCTTTCTCTTGCCTAATTGCCCTAGCCAGAACTTCCAACACTATGTTGAATAGGAGTGGTGAGAGAGGGCATCCCTGTCTTGTGCCAGTTTTCAAAGGGAATTTTTCCAGTTTTTGCCCATTCAGTATGATATTGGCTGTGGGTTTGTCATAAATAGCTCTTATTATTTTGAGGTACGTTCCATCAATACCGAATTTATTGAGCGTTTTTAGCATGAAGGGCTGTTGAATTTTGTCAAAAGCCTTTTCTGCATCTATTGAGATAATCATGTGGTTCTTGTCTTTGGTTCTGTTTATATGCTGGATTATGTTTATTGATTTGCAAATGTTGAACCAGCCTTGCATCCCAGGGATGAAGCCCACTTGATCATGGTGGATAAGCTTTTTGATGTGTTGCTGAATCCGGTTTGCCAGTATTTTATTAAGGATTTTTGCATCGATGTTCATCAGGGATATTGGTCTAAAATTCTCTTTTTTTGTTGTGTCTCTGCCAGGCTTTGGTATCAGGATGATGTTGGCCTCATAAAATGAGTTAGGGAGGATTCCCTCTTTTTCTATTGATTGGAATAGTTTCAGAAGGAATGGTACCAACTCCTCCTTGTACCTCTGGTAGAATTCAGCTGTGAATCCATCTGGTCCTGGACTTTTTTTGGTTGGTAGGCTATTAATTATTGCCTCAATTTCAGAGCCTACTATTGGTCTATTCAGGGATCCAAGTTCTTCCTGGTTTAGTCTTGGAAGAGTGTAAGTGTCCAGGAAATTATCCATTTCTTCTAGATTTTCCAGTTTATTTGCATAGAGGTGTTTATAGTATTCTCTGATGGTAGTTTGTATTTCTGTGGGGTCGGTGGTGATATCCCCTTTATCATTTTTAATTGCATCGATTTGATTCTTCTCTCTTTTCTTCTTTATTAGTCTTGCTAGTGGTCTGTCAATTTTGTTGATCTTTTCAAAAAACCAACTCCTGGATTCATTGATTTTTTGGAGGGTTTTTTGTGTCTCTATCTCCTTCAGTTCTGCTCTGATCTTAGTTATTTCTTGCCTTCTGCTAGCTTTCGAATGTGTTTGCTCTTGCTTCTCTAGTTCTTTTAATTGTGATGTTAGAGTGTCAATTTTAGATCTTTCCTGCTTTCTCTTGTGGGCATTTAGTGCTATAAATTTCCCTCTACACACTGCTTTAAATGTGTCCCAGAGATTCTGGTATGTTGTATCTTTGTTCTCATTGGTTTCAAAGAACATCTTTATTTCTGCCTTCATTTCGTTATGTACCCAATAGTCATTCAGGAGCAGGTTGTTCAGTTTCCATGTAGTTGAGCGGTTTTGATTGAGTTTCTTAGTCCTGAGTTCTAGTTTGATTGCACTGTGGTCTGAGAGACAGTTTGTTATAATTTCTGTTCTTGTACATTTGCTGAGGAGTGATTTACTTCCAATTACGTGGTCAATTTTGGAGTAAGTACGATGTGGTGCTGAGAAGAATGTATATTCTGTTGATTTGGGGTGGAGAGTTCTATAGATGTCTATTAGGTCTGCTTGCTGCAGAGATGAGTTCAATTCCTGGATATCCTTGTTCACTTTCTGTCTCGTTGATCTGTCTAATGTTGACAGTGGAGTGTTGAAGTCTCCCATTATTATTGTATGGGAGTCTAAGTCTCTTTGTAAGTCTCTAAGGACTTGCTTTATGAATCTGGGTGCTCCTGTATTGGGTGCATATATATTTAGGAGAGTTAGCTCTTCCTGTTGAATTGATCCCTTTACCATTATGTAATGGCCTTCTTTGTCTCTTTTGATCTTTGATGGTTTAAAGTCTGTTTTATCAGAGACTAGGATTGCAACCCCTGCTTTTTTTTGTTCTCCATTTGCTTGGTAAATCTTCCTCCATCCCTTTATTTTGAGCCTATGTATGTCTCTGCGTGTGAGATGGGTCTCCTGAATACAGCAGACTGATGGGTCTTGACTCTTTATCCAGTTTGCCAGTCTGTGTCTTTTAATTGGAGCATTTAGTCCATTTACATTTAAGGTTAATATTGTTATGTGTGAACTTGATCCTGCCATTATGATATTAACTGGTTATTTTGCTCGTTAGTTGATGCAGTTTCTTCCTAGCCTCGATGGTCTTTACATTTTGGCATGTTTTTGCAATGGCTGGTACCGGTTGTTCCTTTCCATGTTTAGTGCTTCCTTCAGGGTCTCTTGTAAGGCAGGCCTAGTGGTGACAAAATCTCTAAGCATTTGCTTGTCTGTAAAGGATTTTATTTCTCCTTCACTTATGAAACTGAGTTTGGCTGGATATGAAATTCTGGGTTGAAAATTCTTTTCTTTAAGAATGTTGAATATTGGCCCCCACTCTCTTCTGGCTTGGAGAGTTTCTGCCGAGAGATCTGCTGTGAGTCTGATGGGCTTCCCTTTGTGGGTAACCCGACCTTTCTCTCTGGCTGCCCTTAAGATTTTTTCCTTCATTTCAACTTTGGTGAATCTGGCAATTATGTGTCTTGGAGTTGCTCTTCTCGAGGAGTATCTTTGTGGCGTTCTCTGTATTTCCTGGATTTGAATGTTGGCTTGCCCTACTAGGTTGGGGAAGTTCTCCTGGATGATATCCTGAAGAGTGTTTTCCAACTTGGTTCCATTTTCTCCCTCACTTTCAGGCACCCCAATCAGACGTAGATTTGGTCTTTTTACATAATCCCATACTTCTTGCAGGCTTTGCTCATTTCTTTTTCTTCTTTTTTCTTTTGGTTTCTCTTCTCGCTTCATTTCATTCATTTGATCCTCAATCGCTGATACTCTTTCTTCCAGTTGATCGAGTTGGTTACTGAAGCTTGTGCATTTGTCACGTATTTCTCGTGTCATGGTTTTCATCTCTTTCGTTTCGTTTAGGACCTTCTCTGCATTAATTACTCTAGCCATCAATTCTTCCACTTTTTTTTCAAGATTTTTAGTTTCTTTGCGCTGGGTATGTAATTCCTCCTTTAGCGCTGAGAAATTTGATGGACTGAAGCCTTCTTCTCTCATCTTGTCAAAGTCATTCTCCGTCCAGCTTTGATCCGTTGCTGGCAATGAGCTGCGCTCCTTTGCCGGGGGAGATGCACTCTTATTTTTTGAATTTCCAGCTTTTCTGCCCTGCTTTTTCCCCATCTTTGTGGTTTTATCTGCCTCTGGTCTTTGATGATGGTGATGTACTGATGGGGTTTTGGTGTAGGTGTCCTTCCTGTTTGATAGTTTTCCTTCTAACAGTCAGGACCCTCCGCTGTAGGTCTGCTGGAGATTGCTTGAGGTCCACTCCAGACCCTGTTTGCCTGGGTATCAGCAGCAGAGGCTGCAGAAGATAGAATATTTCTGAACAGCGAGTGTACCTGTCTGATTCTTGCTTTGGAAGCTTCCTCTCAGGGGTGTACTCCACCCTGTGAGGTGTGGGGTTTCAGACTGCCCCTAGTGGGGGATGTCTCCCAGTTAGGCTACTCAGGGGTCAGGGACCCACTTGAGCAGGGAGTCTGTCCCTTCTCAGATCTCAACCTCCGTGTTGGGAGATCCACTGCTCTCTTCAAAGCTGTCAGACAGAGTCGTTTGCGTCTGCAGAGGCTTCTGCTGCGTTTATTTTTTACTGTGCCCTGTCCCCAGAGGTGGAGTCTACAGAGACAGGCAGGTTTCCTTGAGCTGCTGTGAGCTCCACCCAGTTCGAGCTTCCCAACAGCTTTGTTTACCTACTTAAGCCTCAGCAATGGTGGGCGCCCCTCCCCCAGCCTTGCTGCTGCCTTGCCGGTAGATCACAGACTGCTGTGCTAGCAATGAGGGAGGCTCCGTGGGCGTGGGACCCTCCCGGCCAGGTGTGGGATATGATCTCCTGGTGTGCCTGTTTGCTTAAAGCGCAGTATTGGGGTGGGAGTTACCCAATTTTCCAGGTGTTGTGTGTCTCAGTTCCCCTGGCTAGGAAAAGGGATTCCCTTCCCCCTTGCACTTCCCAGGTGAGGCAATGCCTCGCCCTGCTTCAGCTCTCGCTGGTCGGGCTGCAGCAGCTGACCAGCACTGATCGTCCGGCACTCCCCAGTGAGATGAACCCAGTACCTCAGTTGAAAATGCCGAAATCACCAGTCTTCTGTGTCGCTCGTGCTGGGAGTTGGAGACTGGAGCTGTTCCTATTCGGCCATCTTGCTCCGCGCCCCCTATATACCACTTTTTCTTTACCCATTTGTCTGTTGTCTGCTGATGGATACTCAGGTTGATTCCATATCTTGGCTATTGTGAATAGTGCTGCAATAAACATGAGAGTGCAGATATCTCTTTGATGTGCTGATTTCCTTTCTTTGGGGTATATAATTAGCAGTAAGATTGCTGGATCACTTGCTAGCTCTATTTTTAGTTGTTTTTTTTTTTTAATTTTCAATTTTTGTGTGTATATATACAGTGGATACATATATTTATGGAATATATGGTTTAGTTTCATATAGCATATAATGTGAACTATTATACCAAGAACAGGGTTGCTGGATCATATGGTAGATCTATTTTTAGTTTTTTGAGGAACTTCCAAACTGTTCTCCATAGTGGTTGCATGAATTTACATTCCCACCAAAAGTGTATGAGAATTCCCTTTTCTCCACATCTTCAACAGCATTTTATATTGCCTATTTTGGATAAAAGCTGTTTTAATTGAAGTGAGAAGATACTTCATTATAGCTTTGATGAGCATTTCTCTGATGATCAGCAATGTCGAACATCTTTTCACGTATCTGTTTTCCATTTGTATGCTTTATTTTGAGAAATGTTTATTCAGATCTTTTGCCCACTTTTCAATCAGATTATTAATTTTTCCTATAGTTGTTTGAGCTTATTTATTCTGGTTTTTTGTTTGTTTGTTTGTTTTGTTTTGTTTTCTAAATTGAGACAGAGTCTCACTCTTGTCTCCCAGGCTGGAGTCCAGTGGTGCTATCTCAGCTCACTCACTGAAACCTCCAACTCCTGGGTTCAAAGGATTCTCCTACCTCAGTATCCTGAGTCGTTGGGATTACAGGCATGTGCTACCAGGCCTGGCTTTTTGGTATTTTTAGTAGAGGCGGGGTTTTGCCATGTAGGCCAGGCTGGTCTCAAACTCGTGACCTCAGGTGATCTGCCCTTCTCAGTCTCCCAAAGTGCTGGGATTACAGGCATGAGCCATTGTGCCAGGGTTTCGTTTGTATGTTTATTTGTTTGTTTTTTGGGAGGATGGATTTTAACTTTTGTCACCCAGGCCAAAGCGCAATGGCATGATCTCGGCTCACCACAACCTCCATTTGCTGGGTTCAAATGATTCTCCTGCCTCAGTCTCCTGAGTAGTTGGCATTACAGGTGCCTGCCACCACATCCAGCTAATTTTATTACTTTTATTTTATTTTATTTTATTTTATTTTACTTTTTTGTGTTTTTCAATGGAGAACAGGTTTCACCATGTTGACCAGACTGGTCTCGAACTCCTGACCTCAGGTGATCCACCTGCCTTGCTCTCCAAATATATTCTGTTTATTAATCCTTTGGGTAATTAGTAAATATTTTCTCCCACTCTGTGGGTTGCCTCTTTAGTTTTTTATTATTTCCCTTACTGGGAAGAAACATTTTAGCTCAACGTGATACCAGTTTTCCATGTTTGGTACTTTGGTGGTCTGTAGCTTTGAGTTATTACTCAAGAAATTTTTGCCTTGACCAATGTCCAGGAGAGGTTCCACCATGTTTTCTTTTAGTATTTTCATACATTTTGCATAAATTTAGGTCTTTAATCCATTTATATTTGCTTTTCTTTATGGCAAAGGATAGGGGTCTAATTTCATTCTTCTGCATATGGATATCAAGTTTTTCAGCACCATTTATTGAAAAGACTCTCTTTTCCCCAATGTATGTTCATTGCCCCTTTGCCAAAAATGTCTTGACTGTAAAGAGTGATGCAACAAATTTAGAACTGCAGATATGTGGATTTATTTATGAGTTTTTTAACCTGTTCTATCAGACTATATGTCTGTTTTGATGCAAGTATTGTGCTGTTTTGTTTACTATAGCTCTGTACTATAATTTGATGTTAGGTCACGTGATTTCTTCAGTTTTGCTCTTTTGCTCAAGATAGTGTAAATTTTAGGAATATTTTTTCAGTTTGGGGGAAGAATGTCATTGATATTCTGATATTTGCATCTGTAGATTGTTTTAGGTTTTAGGTAGTACAGACATTTTAAACAGATTAATTCTTCCAATTCCAATTCATGAACATGGAATATCTTTCCATTTTTTGTGTGTGTCCACTTTAATTACTTTCATCAATTTTTTATAGTTTTCATTGCAGAGAAATTTCTTTTAAGTTTATTCCTAGGCATTTTATTTTATTCTATTTATTTTATTTACTGTACATGGTATTACTCTCTTGATTTGTTTTTCAGATTGTTTGTTCTTGGCATATAGAAGTGCTACTGATTTTTATGTTAATTTTGTATCTTGCAACTTTACTGAATTTATCTGTTCTGATAATTTTTGATAGAATCTGTAGGTTTTCTAGATATAAGATGATATCATCTATAAAAAGAAATAATTTTACTTATTCCAGTCCAACTTTGATGCTCTTTATTTCTTCCTTTTGTCTAATTGCTCTAGCAAAAAGTTCCAATACTATATTAAATAACAGTGACGAAATGCATAGTCTTTTTATGTTTCAGATCTTAGAAGAAAGGCTCTAAGATAACTTTTTCCTCATTCAGTATGTTAATAGCAGTGGGTCTGTTATATATGGCTTTTATTTTGTTAGGGTAAGTTACTTCTATTCCCATATTTTTGGAGATTTATTTTACCATGAACTAATGTTTAATTTTATTGAATACATTTTTGGCATCAATTGAAATAATCATATGACTTTTGTCCTTCATTCTGTTGATATGATGTATCACATTGATCTGTGTATATTGAACCATCCTTGCATTCCTGGAATGCATCTCACCTGGTCATGATAAATGATTTTTTTAAATGTGTTGTTGAATTTGTTTAGTATTTTATTGAGAATTTTTTGCATGTATATTCATCATGCATGTATATTCATCACCTGTAGTTTTCTTTTTTAGGTGTGTCTTTGTCTTGTTTTGGTATCAGTGTAATACGAGACTTCCAGAATGAGTTTAGATATATTCTTACCTCTTCAGTTTTCAGAATAGTTTGAGAAGAATAGCTATTAGTTCTTCTTAAAAAATATGTAATAATTCAACAGTGAAGCCAACAGTTCCTGAGTTTTTGTCTGATGGAAGACTTTTTATTATGATTTCAATCTTGTTATTTGTTATAGCTTTATTCAGGTTTTGGATTTCTTTATGATTCAATCTTGATAGACTACATAAGTTTTCAATTTGTGGGCATAGAGTTGCTCATAAGTAGTCTTTAGTGAATCTTTAAATTTTGTTGGCATCAGATATAATGTTTTCTATTTCATCTTTGATAATATTTACTTGAATCTTTTCTCTGATATTTTTAATCTTACTATGAGATTGTCAGTTGGGTTTATCATTTCAAAAAAACACTGTTGTTTTGGTTTGTTAGTTTCAAATTCATTTATATCTGTTTTAACTTTATTGTTTTTTCTTCTATAAATTTTAGGCTTGTTTGTCTCTTATCTAGTTTTTGAAGGTGTGTCAGTTTTTTTTAAGTTCTTTCTTGTTTTTTTGCTGTACGTGCTTATCGCTATAAACTTTTAGTATTGCTTTTGCTGATGCCATGGGTTTTTAGTATATAGTGTCTTTATTTTCATTTGTTTCAAAAAAATTTTAAATGTCCTTAAACTGGTCATTCGAGAGCATATTATATAATTTCCATGTGTTCTATTGTGATCAGAGAAGATATGTTTTCATTATTTTAGAATTTTTCACAACTTGTATTGTGCCCTAACACATGGCCTATTCTTGAGAATAATCTATTTTCTGAGGAGAAGAATGTGTATTCTGCAACTATTGGATGAAATGTTCTGTAAATATCTGTTAGGTCCATTTGATTTATATATTAAATCCAATATATATTATTTTTTCATTTTTTGGATGATCTTCCCAACACTGAAACTGGGGTGTTGAGAACTCCAGCTATTATTTTATTGGTTTTATCTCTCTCTTTAGCACAAATAATGTATAAATTACATATTTGAGTCTTCCAGCATTGGTTGAATATATGTTAACAATTATTATATCCTCTTCCTGAATTAACCTCTTTATCATTAATTAATGACATTATTTGTCTCTTTACATAATTTTTGTCTTACATCTATTTTATTTGATGTAAGTATAGTTACTTCTGCTCTTTTGTCATTTCCATTGTCTTGGAATATCATTTTCTAGCCATTTGCTTTTTGTCTATGTGTATCTTTATAGATTAAGTGAGTTTATTATAGGTGGTATGTAGTTGGGTCTTCTTCTTCTTTTTTTTTTTTTTTAATTCACTCTGCCATTACATGCTTCTGATTGGAGTGTTTGGTCCATTTAAACTCAATTTTATTAATTATAGTTTAGGATTTATTATTACCACTTTATTACTTGCTCTTTTTTAAAAAATTATCTTTCTCCCTTCCTTTCTGCCTGTTTTTCTTTGTGTAAAAGTAAGTTTCTCTGGTAGTATGTTCTAATTTCTTGCTTTTCATTTTTTTGTGTAGCTATTGTAGGTTTTTGATTTGATGTTGCCATGAGGCTTGCTGATAACATAATATAACCAGTTATTTTAAAATGATGACAACTTAAATCTGATTATTAAAAGACAAACAAGCAAAGAGAAAACTAATAACAGGTCTACAGATTAACTTCCTCCTCCCAACTCTTTAACTTTTTGTTGTTTCTAGTTATATCTTTTCATATTATTTATTCCTTTAAAAATTGTTGTATTGCCATTTAGTCTTTTTACTAAGTAAGAAGGGTGTTACGTATCCTGTATTATTAGAGAGTTAAGTATTCTGTATCTGCCTGTGTACTTACTTTATACACCACAATTAGAATATTGAAGTATTCTATGTTTGTCTATGTACTTACCATTACTAGTGTGTTTTGTACTTTCAGATGATTTCTAATTTCTTGTTAATGTCCTTTTCTTTCAGAATAAATAACTCCCTTCAGCATTTCTTGTAGGACAAGTCTGAGGTTGATTAAATCCTTCTGCATTTGTTTGTCTATGAAAGCCATGATTTCTCCTTCATGTTTAAAGGATATTTTTGCTGGATATAATTCTAGGGTAAGAGTGTTTGGGTAATTCTTTTTATCTTTTCCTTCAGCAATTTGAACATACTACACCACTCTCTCCTAGCCCATAATTATTTTCACTTAGAAATCTGCTGCCAAATGTATTAACGCTCCATTGTATGTTATTTGTTCATTTATCTTGCTGCTTTCAGGATTCTTTTTTTTAATATACTGGAGCTTAAGGAGTTTGATGATTAAATACCTTGAGGTAGTCTTTTTTGAGTTACATCTGCTTGGTGTTCTATGACCTTGTACTTAAATATTGATAACTTTCTTTAAGTTTGGAAACTTCTCTACTATTATTTCTTAGTAAACCTTCCACAGCAGTCTTTTTCAATCTCTTTTTCTGGTAAATAACTCAAAATTGCTCTTTCGAGGCTATTTTCTAGATCTTGTAAGTACACTTCATTTATTTTATTTTATTTTTTAATGTGTATTTTATACAGGCTATCTTCAAGCTCCTACTTTTTCTAATTGATCAATTCTGCTGAGAGACTGATGCATTTTTCAGTTTGTAATTGAATTTTTCAGCTTGAGAATTTCTGCTTGATTTTTCTTTTTCCTATAGAATTCTAAATCTGTTTTCTGTGTTATCATAAAATCCACTGAGCTTCCTTTAAACAATTATTTGGAATTATCTGTGTGAAAGGTCATATATATCTGTCATTATGAGACTGATCACTGGTGCCTCATTTAGTTCATTTGGTGAGGTCATATTTCCTGGATGTTCTTATTGTATGTGAATATTTGCCTGGGCATTGGAACGTTAAATATTTTTTCTAATCTTCACAGTCTGGCTTGTGTGTACTCCTTCTTGAGAGGCTTTTCAGATATTCACAGGGTATTGAGTGGTGTAGCTTTTTGTCACTGCAGTCATACGTGCACTAGGGGGTGCCCCAAGCCTACCAACACCGTGACTTTTACAGGTTAGTAGAAGTACCATTTTGGTAGCCTTGGGTAAGATCCAGTAGAATCCCCTATAATATCAGGTAGAGTCTCTTGTTCTCCTCTCTCATTTTCTCCAAACAGAAAGAGTGTCTGTCCCTGCTGGGCCTCCTGGAGCTGAGGGAGGGGTCACACAAGAACCCCTGTGGCCACCACATTAGGGACAGTGCTGAGTTACACCTGAAGTCCGTGTTACAGGATCACTGGGGTGTCAAGTTTTCTGGCCGGAAACATCTGTGGCTGTGGTGCCTTTGCCTGAGTTCTTGTCCTGCGTCCAGGAAGAATGAGATACTCAGACAAGTGAAGGGTGAAGAAGATGAGTTTTATTTAGTGTTAAAACAGTTCAGGGGAGACCCAGAGTGCATAGCTCCTCTCTGTAGGCAGGTCATCATGTGGAGTGTTCAGTTCTCAGCAGACAGAGTAGCTTTCTCTGTAGGTCTCTAAAGCTCTCAGCAGGGAGGGTAGCTCCTCTCTGCCTGTCTCTGAAGCTCTCAGCAGAGAAGGTAGTGCCTCTCTGCTGGCAGGTCTTCTCCGTAGCCCTCAGCTGAGAGGGTACTCTTCTCTCTGCAGCTGGTCATCCTTGTAGCTCTCAGCAGAGAGGATACTTCTCTCTGCAGCTGGTCATTCAGTCACCTCTCTGCCCTCTTCTCCTCTGACCATCCTCTGCCCTGCTCTGGCTGAGCCCAGGGCTTTTATGGACCTCAGAGGGAAGAAAGTGCATGCTGATAGGTCCATTAGTGGCCTTGAACAGGCCCAGAAGAGGAACCATAGCTCCTTACTCCAGGCAGCACAACTGTCAACCTGGCCCCCAGCCTTCAGGCCCCTTCTTGGCCTGAATGTGGGGTCTTATTGGGGACCTGTCCCCTTCCTCCCAGGACTCTGTTTGCATCCCACTGTCATTCGAGGCCCTGGGGCTCGACCCCAACCCTACTCCAAGATCAGAGCAGGTGCTGGAAGTGCAGAGAGACCAGGCAGTGGGAGCAGACACCACTGAACCTGCAGGGATGGAAGCAGGGGGGTCCTTCCTGGGGGTCCCAAGGGTACAGGCTGCAGAGATGCCCCAAGTCTTGAGACTAGGATGGCGGTCACAGCTCCACCCTGGAAGGCAGATGCTGCCTGCTCCTCACCCTCCCTCAAGAGCACACGGTGGCTTGAATCCACAGGTTCCATTTTGGCAGCTGTAGTGGCACGGGAGCTCCCCCTCCAACTCAGAAGGGGCAGGGCTTCCACCAGCTCCATGGAATGTGTAGCTCCAGCCTTGCCTCCCTGTTGCAGCTGGAATGATGGCAGTACCCATCGGCACAGAACTAGGTCTAGCTCAAGGTCAGTAGGACTACTACCTGGCTACCACTAGTCAGCAGGTGGTAAATCTTGCCAGGACTTAGTCTTTTTGTTTAGTGCAGCATGTTCTCTCCTAGCCCAGGAAGGGTCTAAAAATGCCTTTCAGAAGCTAGGACCTGAATCAGGGTCTTCAGGAATACACCTAGTGCTCTATTTCACTATGGTTGACCTGGTACCCAAGATGGCAAGACAGAGTCCTCTACTCTTTTTTTCCTTTCCACTGTGGAAGGAGTCTCCTGAAGTAACATTTTCTAGAGTAGGGAGTGGAATGACACAGGTACTCTCTTGGTAACCACAGCTGGTGTTTCACTGGTTTGTGTGCACTCCAAGTTCACTGGCTCTGAGCCCAGTGCAACAGCACCAAATTTACCAAAGGACTAAAGTCCTTGTGACCTGGATGCCTGTCAAACATATTTAGGATTCTAAGATACTTTAGTCAGCCTGTGGCAGAGGTAGCTGACATTTAGATTCTTACTGCTGCAGTGGAGTATCCTCTCTGGCCTGAACTACTTTCAATGCTTTCTCCATGGGCACCAGCAGAATTATTTCCTGTGTTTGTTCTACTGATAAAGGACAGCCCTGAGTTATAATGCAAATTTGCACAATCACTTTGATCTCTCTCCTTCAAACACACAGATTCTGTCTATGTGCACTGCCTGGGGATGGAGAAGGGGTGGTGTGGACAATGCAATACTCTCTTTCCTACCCTCTTCAATGCCTCTTTCCTTTATGTAATATTAAAATTATGTACTGCAATTGCTTACCTGATTTTTGGTTCTTATGAAGGTGCTTTCTTGCATGAATAGTTTTTCAATTTTTTGTCCCCAAGGGGGGATGATCACTGGAGGTTTCTATTCAGTCATTTTACCGCGGCTCCTCAACATGGACCATTCTTCCAGAGAGTTGGAAATAGGGTAAACTAAAGTTACAGGAAGAGTCTATGAAGAGTCTACACTGAATTAATTTGCTATGCCAATACTTAAAAGGAAATTTAGAAATATGTTTTATGATCTGGAGGCAAGGAATTCATACAGCACTAGAGATGCCATGCAGTTACAGGATAAAATTATAAAGTTAGAAGTTGACTATGAGTAGGGATTCTGGAATGAAATAATGTGAGATTAGAAATCTGCAAAATGTTACTCAATAACACCATATTAAAATATTCATAAAGTAATAAAAAAGTGAAATGGCCTAAAAACAAAAAAACGAGATATTTTGTGGTTAGATACTTAACAAATTCTAGCAATTAAAACTTAGACATATTTGATAAAAAGGTAAATACATGATCTACACGTGCTTTACCCTCTGGAGCAGCAAACACAAACACAAAGACTTACACATTACACATGTGTACACAAAAACACACATGCACACACGCCTACCTGCATGGATGATGGTAGAAATAGATATGTATGGAGCTAGTCTTGACTTAGCAATCAAGGCCATTGTGCAGATAGCCAAAATCAAATTTTTGTTTCTTTTTTCTGTAACTATACTTCTATATCCATTGAAACTGTAAATTCATAGCAAAAGCAGAAGTGTGCTGAATGGCATAATGAGAGATTTAGTGCCCAAGAAAAATACTGTAAAATGGGAAGGTCTATGTAAAGTGACAACATTTTTCAGGATTCAAAGTTTTATCAAATCCTAATTGGTAACATATTAGAATCCCACAATGGTAGAAGAAAATCTATTCTACATTGAAACTTGTTGGCAATTGAAAGATCAGCAGTGTGAGTCAATATTAGAATTAAGATAAAACAAGTATACAACTGTATTTTCTACAGCTATGTTTCTGAAAGAGTAATTCTACTAGAATCCACTTGTTTAGTTTCCAGTGTGGGAACTGAGAATGAATTTTGTGAGAAAAAGATATGACTGTTTAGTTACCAGAGACAACCTGCAATATATCACTTATATTTTAAATATTATTAAACAGTAAAAATGGAACCCTAAGTGAGATGTGCTAATAGTTTTGCAGTACAAGAAAGGAGGAAATGTGCTGAATCAAAAGTTAATAATAATTGTGATAATCCAATAACAAAATAGGTGGAAATATTGTATGGCATTTTTTATTTTTTAACAAGATAAAGTAAGCATAGAGTGACTAGTAAGAAGCTGAAATGAATAGACAAAAAAAAATGAGATTAAAAAGAGAGCTAGATAAAAAAGAGAATGCAGAAAAGATGTAAAAATTCAGCAGTAATTGTCCTCAGATCACAATGAAATTAAATAAGAAATCATTATCAGAAAGCTAGCTAGAAATCTTAAACTACTTAATTTTGTTTGGTTTTGTGAGTTAAACAACACAGTTGTGGGAATAAAGAAGAAATTGCAGGTGAAGTTAAAAATATTTTAAACTAAGTAAAGATTAAGATACTACTTAACAAAATTTGTGAGATGCAGTTCAGACAGAGCTCAGTGGGAAATACATAACATTGAATGCATATGATAGAAAAGAAGAATGTTAAAAAATCAATAATCTAAGCCTCCATTTTAGGAAATGAGAAAAAGAAGAGAAATTAAATTGAATGTGAGCAGAAGACAAGAAATAATAGAAATTAGAACAGAAATCAATGAAATGAAAGCATGAAATTAATAGAGAAAAGTGAAACCAGGAGCTGATTATTTAAAAGGACCAATACAATTAATAAGCCTCCAGCCAGGGTTACTAAGAAAAGAAGACAGAAAACTCAAATTGTTCATATCAGAACCAAAAGAAGGGGCATCACTACAAATCTCATGAACATTATATGGATAATAAGGTATTATGAATTATGTGAAAGACACAAGCTGCCAATACTTACACAACAGGAATAAATATTCTAAACAGGTATATATCTATTAAATGAAGGAAATCCATGTTTAATAACCTTGAAAATGAAAATCACCAGGCCCTTATGGGTTCACTGGCCAACTCCATCAAGTGTTTAAATAGAAATTATACTAATTCTCTACAATGCCTTTCAAAAGATAGAAGTAGAAGGACTACTTCCTAACTCATTTTATGACTCAACATTCTATTAATACCCAAAACTGACTAAGACATTACCAGAAAAGAAAATTACAGAACAATATCTTGCATGAACATAGTTGCAAAATCCTCTACAAAATTCTAGCAGAGACAATTCAACAATTTATAAAAAGAATCATACACCATGACTTAAGCACGGTTTATTCTGGGTATGGAAGGCTGTCTCAACATTTGAAAGTCAATTAGTGCAATCTATTAAATCAACAGAGTGAAGGAGACAAATCACATAGTCATACCAGTAGATGCAGAAAAAGCACATAGCAATGCCCACTCATGATTTAAAACAAACAAACAAAGAAAAAACTTAGAAAATTTGGAATCAAGTGAACTATCTCAATTTGATATGATAATCTACAAAGAAACCCTACAGCTAACATCAAATCTAATAAGAAAGAAATCAAGGATGCTCTTGCTTACCACTCCTTTTCAATACCTTTCAGGAAGGCCTAGCTAATGCAATATAACAAGAAAAGGTAATAAAAGGCATACGGAAAGATAAGAGAGAAATAAGACAGTCATTATATGCAGATGATGTAATTTTCTATGTACAAAATGCAAAAGAACTGACAAACAAGCTTCAGGAACTGATTGATTAGAGCAAAAATACAGAATAGAAAGTTAATATGTAAAAGTCAATTGTTTTTATATTCCCAGCAATGAAATAGTAGAATTTGAAATTGAAATTACACCATCATTGTGTTAGTCCATTTTTGTGTTCCTATAAAGGAATACCCGAGATTGGGTAATTTATAAGAAAAAGATGTTTGATTGGCACATAGTTCTGCAGGGTGTGCAGGAAGCATGGCACCAGCATCTGTTCAGCTTCTGATGAGGAGTTAGGAAGCTTACAATCGTGGCAGAAAGCAAAGGGAGAGCCAGTGTCACATGTTGAGAGCAGAAGCAAGAGTAAGGAAGTGAGAGAGATGGAAGACATGCCATACTCTTTCAGACAACAGGATCTTATGTGAACAAAGCAAGAACTCACTCATTACCATGAGGATGGCATCAATACAGCCATGAGAGATCTGCCCCTGTGACCCATGTACCTCCCACTAGGGCCTAGCTCCAACACTGGGGATTACATTTCAACATAAGATTTGGAGAAGACAAATATCTAAACTGTATCAACCATTTATAAAATAGAGAAAAGAAAAGTACATAACTCATAATAGCACAAAATGAATATTACTTTTTCTTTGAAAATGTTTTACCATGTCTTTATATGTTAAATTATTCTTTATAAAATTTTACACATAAACCTCTAATATAATTAAAAATGAAGTTTATATATTCCAAATCAATAGAATTTAAAAGCAAGTTAAATATAGTTACAAAGAAAAGAACATTAACAAATTGAAAATCTATGTAATTATGATAAAGAGAGACTATAATTAAATGGACATAACTAGGAATAAACATCTCTGTTATAACAACACATACACGTAAGTTAAACATCAATATTTAGTATTGGTAACATAAGAGGAATAGAAGTGGTGATTTTAGTTATGCTACTGCAACTCCTCACAAGATCCTCAAAACCTTCAGGCTATTATTTTTTAAATGATCATTTATGAGATTGCCTTATCTACTCATAATATTTTAATGGGCATCCAATCCTTAGATTTGAATCCTGACTGCCATATTTTGACCAAATACATATCTTGATTTCATACTCCATCTCACTCCTCAATCATAGGTGATTGGGCCATTTGGTCATTTAAACACCTGACCAAAATAAATTAATCATGTTTTCTCTGTTGGAAATATTGAATTGATCTAAATAAATTCTAGTTTTCTTTGGATCAGAATGGAAGACATATAAGCTTGGTTAACATGGAATGCTACTTCCTTTTCAGTGTGGATTGAGAGCAGAAAAATTTGATGTGAAAAGAATAAAATAAAAGTCCATACCTTTTCATAGGAGAAGTTTTTAAATTCCTTGTGAATTTCTAAATTCTTGTGTTATTCCCTTCCTAAAGCTTGTCTGCAACACCTGCCATTATGTTCACAGTTAATTTATATAACTATATGTGTAATAAATAGACAGAGCACTACATGTCAACCGATGTAATGATGTAGTGTTAAAATAGTCAACAATAAATGCCTCGCCTCTGCTCTCATGAAGATTGCTGTGTAATGAGGCAGACAAGTATTAATCAAGTAAATAGTTACACAGTGTAATTTTAGGTAGTAATAAGAGATGGGAAGGAAAATAAAGGGAAGTTTGAGAAGAGTGTGGTGGTTGTAGGAAGACTATTTTAGACGGTTTTGAGGAAGTGATATTTGTGCAGAGATCTGGATGCTGTGATAAAGCAAGTCATAAAAACTGGAGGAAAACATTCAGACTGGAAGTTGTTTATATAGTGAAAGAGGGGGAGGAAGATAGAGAAAACGAGGTAATTGAAAGAGCATTAAATACAGCATTCCACTTTAATACAAACTTTAACAACAAGTAATGTATTAATATATCAGTATTATAAAATATGCATGCAATGATAACATTAAAATACAGATATTGGATTCTATCTGTGGTGGCAATGTTACCAGAAAGGGGTCACAATCCAGACCACAAGAGAGGGTCCCTGGATCTTGCACAAGAAAGAATTGGAGCAAGTACACAGAGTGAAAGCAAGTTTATTAAGAAAGTAAAAGAATAAAGAATGGCTAATCTACAGGCAAAGCAGCAGCAGGGGATGCTCCACTAAGGATATTATTGTTAGTTCTTGATTATATGCTAAACAAGGGGTAGATTATCCATAAATTTCCTGGAAAGGGGTCGGCAATTCCTGGAACTAAGGGTTCCTCCACTTTTTAGACCATATAGAGTAACTTCCCGATGTTACCATAGCATCTGCAAACTGTCATGGCACTGGTGAGAATGTCTTTTGCATGCTAATGTATTATAATTAGTGTATAATAAGCAGTGAGAGCCACCAGGGGTCACTTTCCACGCCACCTTGGTTTTGGTGGGTTTTGGCCAGCTTCTTTACTGAAATATCAGCCAAATCTTTGTGACCTCTATCTTTTGCCAACCTCTTATCTCATCCTGTGATTTAGAATGCATAGCCTCCTGGGAATGCAGCACAGTAGGTCTCAGCCTTATTTTACCCAGCCCCTATCTAAGATGGAATCCCTCTACTTCAAACACCTCTGACAGAAAGAAAGAAATTAAATCTAGAAAAAATGTATATTATACTTCAATATTAACTCAGAGTTGGTTCCTCTGTGCTTTTGAATTTTTCTCTTGAACTTTTTTTATATGTTTAAAAGCAATCATTAAAAATATCCTAGACTAAGAATATGTTTAATGTGTTTGACAGTAGTGAGAAGGCCAGTGTAAACAAAAAGGTGTAAGCAAGTTGGCAAGTAGTCAAAGATAAAGCATAAGAGATAAACAAAGGCCAGTTCAAGCGCCCTTTAATACATTTTGAAAGATGCAGGAGGAAGGTAAGGAGGAAGGGGGCCCTGGAGAATCTGCCATTGACCAGTGCACTGGTAGAACATGGCAGAGTCACAGAAGTTTGGACTTTGGTGCCCTTTGCGGAGGGGAGGAGCTAGCCTCTTCAGTTCCTGTGTGGTGGCCTGGTATTCAATCTGCTAGGTGGGGGCCTGTTAGCAGGAATCCCTCTCACTTTGCTGAGAGTGTTGTTTATTTCATTATCATTTTTATTTTTTCCTTTATGCTCAATAAATTTCATTCCACTCACCCATCAGTGTGTCTGTGTGCCTAACTTTTATGGTCGTGTGACAAGAACCGGGTTTTAGTGGAACTAAGGAGCAAAGATCTGCATCGCATTCAGCTAAGGAATTTGGCTATAATTTAACTGAGGTGGGAAGACATTGCTTTTAAGCATTGAGAGAAAAGATCTAAAGTATGTTTTTACAATCTGAGAGAAATTGAGGCAACACAGTAAACAGTAGTCATACTCAAATGGGTCCCAGTCCATGAACTTTTTTACTGCTCCATAATTAGCACATAAATGGAGAATAAACATTTGGGAACCTGTATAACTTTTACATAGTTGCAAGCTAGAAGCATGATTTTTTTTTAAATGAATTCACTGTTTTTTAAGATAGAGATAGTGTGTGATAAAATGAGAACAAACGAAGTTAGTTGTATACCACAAAGCATTTGAGAAGCATCGTTTGAGAATGCAAGTATGGAAACAGGGTTATCAGCATATTTGTAAATAGTCCCAACATTGGTAATATAGGAATATTGAAAACAAAGCCAGCAGAACTTGCCGAAGGATAGTTATAACGTCATAAATAGACTTTACATCTTTACAAAAATACTGTTTGCATTAACTATTTGGATAGATTTAGCTTTCTCCACTTGAACTACAAAAGTTGTGACAAATACAATTCATAATTTATAAATATTAATATGAAAACTTAGAATTGATGAGTCATTTCTCAAGATAACCCAATTAGTGTATAGTAGTGCTATAATTTAAACTCATCTATTTTAAACAGTATGCAGACTTTTGTGCTGTCTTTTTTAATCATTTTTTTGTTTAAAAATCTTAACATATTATCAGAAAGCAAATGATTTTCACCTTACACCTAATATTATGTTGAATAATATTTACTTCCTCACATTGCATTTTTCAGAAAAAAAACCTAGAGACGAAATGCATAATTTAATGTCCAGTTAGTTTTTCTAATTTTCTAGCTTTTGTTTTGTTTTGTTTTTAAGCAAGCTTTATCCATCATTAATATCAAAGTTATATTGCTTCATAAAAGAAGGTTGAAAAATATATTTATTTTTCTAGCTTCTGGAGCATTTTAAATTGATTTGGCAATATTTAATCTTTGAAACTTTAGTAACATTCTCTTAATAAATAAGTGTATTTTTATTGTTTTCAGAGTACCACTTTAATACCTTTTCCTATTTTTCTTTTGGAAATCAGTTTGTTTAATTTGTTTCATTGGTGTAGTTCTACTAAAAATGATTTTTTTCTAGAAAATAGTTTTATCTAAATTTGCAAATATATTGCAAATTGTCTTATACTCTATATTTCCTATGTTTGATGGCTATTTTTAACTTTTAAATAATCATTTTGTGTACTTGTCTCTGTACTTCTACTTCAGTCTCCTGTAATTCCTGCCTTATGCAATATGTCAGTTTCTCTTTTGTGCATGTACGATGGAATTCAGCACAAGATAAACAGACATTCTGCAGCCTTTTAAAGCATGCATGAAACATTGTTTTTACTGATGTAAGGTAAAAAAGAATAAAGAAAGCCTCATTAACTCTGATATGGTTTGGCTGTGTCCCCACCCAAATTTAAATTTGAATTGTATCTCCCAGAATTCCCACATGTTGTGGGGCAGACCCAGGAGGAGGTAATTGAATCATGGCGGCCAGTCTTTCCCATGCTATTCTCACCATAGTAAACAAGTCTCATGAGATCCGATGGGTTTATCAGGGGTTTCTGCTTTTGATTCTTTCTTATTCTTCTTCTGCCTGCTGCCATGTAAAAGTAGACTATTTACTAAAGTGCCTTTTGCCTCCCGCCTTAAATCTGAGGCCTCTCCAGCCCTGTGGAAATGTAAGTCCAATTAAACCTCTTTTTCTTCCCAGTCTCCGGTATGTCTTTATCAGCAACGTGACAACAGACTAATTCAGTAAATTGGTACCAGAAAAGTGGGGTATTTTTGAAAAGATACCTCCAAATGTGGAAGCGACTTTGGAACTGGGTAACAGGCAGAGGCTGGAACGTTTTGGAGGGGTCAGCAGAAGACAGGAAAATGTGGGAAAGTTTGAAATTTCCGAGAGATTTGTTGAATGGCTTTGCCCAAAATGCTGAAAGCCATATTCCAGGCTGAAATGGTCTCAGATGAAGATGAGGAACTTGTTGAGAACTGGAGTAAAGGCGACTCTTGTAATGTTTTAGCTAAGAGACGGGCAGCATTTTGCCCCTGCCCTAGAGATTTGTGGAACTTTGAACTGAGAAAGATGATTTAGGATATCTGGCTGAAGAAATTTCTAAGCAGCAAAGCATTCAAGAAGTGACTTGGGTACTGGTAAAGGCATTCAGTTTTATAAGGGAAGCAGATCATAAAAGTTTGGAAAATTTGCAACCTGACTATGCAATAGAAAATAAAAACCCATTTTCTGGGGAGAAATTCAAGCTGGCTGCAGAAATTTGCATAAGTAGCAAGGAGCCTAAACTTAATCCCAAGACCATGGGGAAAATGTCTCCAGGGCATGTCAGAAACCTTCCTGGCAGGCCCTTTCATCACAGGTGAAGAGGCCCAATACAAAAAAAGTGGTTTTGTGGAGTGGGCTCAGGGTCCCGGTACTGTGTGCAGCCTAGGGATTGGGTTCCCTGTGTCCCAGATGATCCAGCCATGGCTGAAAGGAGCCAACCTAAAGCTCAGGCTGTGGCTTCAGAGGGTGGAAACCCCAAACCTTGGCAGCCTACTGGAAGAAAGGGGAACCCTCACATGCTGGTGGGAATGTAAATTATTAGAACCACTATGGATAACACTATGAAGGTTCCTAAAATATTTAAAATATAACTACCATGTAGCTGACAATTCCACTGCTGAGGATATATTCAAAATTTAAAAATATATATCAAAGAGATATTTGCACTCCCATATTTATTGCAGCACTATTCACTATAACCAATATATGGAATCAGTCTAAGTGTCTATAAACTGGTGAATGGATAAGGAAAATGTTGTACACAAATGCAATGTAATATTGTTTATCTATAATATAAAAAATAATTGAAATCTTGTCATTTGCAACAATATAGACAGAACCGAAGAACATTTTGTTAAGTGAAATAAGCTAAGCACAGAAAGACAAATATATTTTCACTCATAAGTGAGGGCTACGAAGATGAATCTCATGAAGGTAAAGTGTAGAATGATGGCTACCAGGGGCTGGGAAGGGTAGTTGGAATGCAGGTATAAAGAGGGATTGGTTAGTGGGGATAACAATAGAGTTGGATAGAAGGAATGAGATACTGTGTTTGGCAGCACAACAGGGTGACTATAATTAACAATAATTTACTGTACATTTTTAAATAACTAGAAGAGTGGAATTGGAATATTCCAAACACACACACAAAAAAGTTTCAGGTGATGAATATTCCAATTACCCTAATTTGATTATTGCCTATTGTATGCTAGTTTTGTAATATCACATAAGCCCTATAACTATGTATAACTATGTATCCATAAAAATCAAAAGTTAAAAATCACTTTTGGGTCTATTTGGAGTGGAAATACATTTATTATTATCCTGCTAAGTTCAGCTAAAAGCCTTGAATATTTCATATAAAACAAACACAGAAGATTGAAAAGCAGGGAAGAAGGCAGACTATCAAAGGTCCTCAGGACCCAGCAAACAACACAGAAGTGAGCTCCCTGGGTTTTATTTCTAGGATGAGATAATGCCTCGTTGTGGTTTTGATTGGCATTTCTCTTATGATTAGTGAATCTCAACATTTTTTAATATACCTTTTGGCCATATGTATGTGTTTTTTGGAGAAATGTCTATTCAGGTCTTTTGCCCATTTTTTATCAGATTATCTGTTTTTTTGCTATTGTGTTGTTTGAGCTTCTTATATTTTCTGGTTATTAATCTCTTGTCAGTTGAATAGTTTAAAAATATTTGATTTCATTCTGTAGACTGTCTCTTCACTTTGTGGATTGTGTTCTTTGCTGCATAGAGATTTGTAGCTTGATATGATCCTATTTGTCTATTTTTGCATTGGTTGACTATGTTTTTGAGGTAAGATGGCATTTGCTCATATGTTAGAAATACATACCAAGCAATGTATTTTTGCATAGTAAATATATATATGTGTGTGTGTGTATATATATATATATGTTTATACACAAACACATAGAGTAAAAGGATACATGTTAATAATATGGTAGGTTACCTCTGTGGAGAAAATAGGGGCTGCATAGAATTGGAGAGGGAAAAATGTATTCCTTTTATATTTAAAGTACTATTTGTTTTACATATACAATAAAACAGGGAGTAAAGTGTATTATTCATATTTTAACATTTTACTGATGACATACAGAATCTATCATAATAAAGTAAAAGAAAATGTATGTAGTACAGAAATGAAGCATTTAAGGCTGAATAATAAATAGAAAAAACATAAGAACGTACAAAAGTTGCTAAAAAAATTGGTTAAAAAGTAAAATGTAGATAGGTTACAGGCTGGAAATAATTGAACATAGAAAAATCAGAAAAACTTCCTATTAATTTTTTGTTGGGTGTTTATTTTATGAGGAAAGTGTTTATGTCATAAAAGTGAAAAAATAAAGCCCCATTCAGAAGAAAATATTTTTTTCTAAAGATTTACCACTGTGGAACCTCCTCACCTGTGCCAGGGGTAACTCATCAATCTCAGTAACAAATTTAAAATGGCAGGGTGCAATACATTCAAACATAAAATCTACCCTTTGCTCACCACTCTACCCATGGCTCCTAATTCATTCCTGATGCTGTAGAGAAAAGTCATGCGTGAGAGCTCTTACACCAGCTGTATTTCTCATGCAAACTTTGTACATGGTAAAGTTGAAATTGATTCAATAATAAATTGAACCATTGCCTCAGTCTTTTTAAAAGAGCTGAATTTATCAATGCTCACACTTCATTTATGAAGGGCATTAAAATTTCTGCATATTTCTGTTGCATAATTGTTGTTAATTAATAAGTATAAACACACATATTTCATGGCAGAAGACCTTCACATTTTTCTCTGCTGAAGAATTTCATTATTTTAATGGATTTTAATATCTTAGGTGAATAAATATTTTTAAAAGCTTAAGACAGGGCTTTGTAATTATGCATAGCCACCTGCTCTGAGTCATATATTTAGTTTAGAATGCTAAGCCTACAGATTTACAGTTTTTTTCCATTTGGACTCTAAATTCTGGCCTGAATCTGTCACATAATTTCTAAGTAGTTTTGTACACAGAACAGTCTGAATCACAGTCCAAATCACTAAGAGCAAGTCACTAGCTGAGGTGGAAGCTATTGTCTCCAAGTCAGAAGGGTTGTTATATGCTATTTATGTCACAGCTTGTCCAGTGGTTGAGTCTATCTGACAGTGTGCTAAAAGTGAAGTGGATAAATATATTCTATTTGTAATGTAATGGCCTTCATTTGAATTATTTTATTTTCAGTACTGTGATAAGGTGTAATTATTCTATTTCACTGGAAAAATACAGAAATTAAGCTTGAGACAAACATAAACAAAGAAATAAATTACAGTTTTACTGCTTTGTCTTAAAATACTAATAAATCTTGAAATTTATTTCTTTTCAGAATAGGCAAATAACTAGAGAATATACCTTGAAACAAAATGTATGCAGAAAATATAAGAGCAGAATGTGGATACGTGTCAATACTTCATTTTAAAATTCTCTGATTTTACATAGAAAAATAAATTGTACCTTCTCATACAGATGAATGCACCCTAAAATTGCTTTAATTTAGTTTAAAATTGAAATCGTTTTCTTTCTTGTCAGCATTTTATGGAAATCATTGAAGCCAAGATATCACAGTCAAGACGATCTTTCCATTTCAATCTGCTGAAGCTTGATGCTCATATTTTAATTTTATCTTTGATATTATTTCAAAAATAAGTCATTTTTAACTGAAAAATAAGTAAGGTAAAGTAAGGTAATGATTTCTCTTAGTAAACTGACCCCAAAACAAACAAACAAACAAAAAAAACAGAAGCAAAATCGGTAAGATTCCAATTAGTTCTATAAAGTGAACCATCCCGCTTTTTGTCAAATATAGTCAATCTGATCTCAAAAAGCAGCATACAAGCAAGTTTCTAGTTTAGTACCACAAGGGTAACCAAAATATTTCATGTTAATGCACTCTATGTTAAATCTTAATGCCATCTGTAACTTTTTCAAGAGTAAGTATGTCATTGTTGTTTGTTCTCAGTCAGCTCCCACCAGCTATGCAGCATTATCTGTGAGTGCTTCTTATATGTATTGTCCAGGATATTGTAGTTAGATGTAGCCCTGTGGCAAGGAGGCAATCATATTGATTTTTCAGTACTGCAGCAAATACTCTTGTGTCCAACTGCTAAGCTTTGGCAAAAAATAAATAAAACCATAACTATCAGATCTGCTGTTGAAGCAAGATTCCAAGGGCCTCCAAATCATCTGCTGCAAGGTCATTCCAGAAAGTACTGCCCTCATAACTAGGATGCATTGGATAATACTTGCAGCTTTCCAGGCTTCCCACTGGTTGGTTATTCTGGGCTACTTTCTTCCTGACTATTTTTACAGGTGTCAACACAAAATATTAGAGAGTAAGTTGTTTTATAAATCGAGATATAAGCAATATGTTTACTGTTCTTTGAGCACTAGGAAAATAGAGATAATAAGAAAATTGTTTGTTTTAGTTCTCCTAAAATACCTAACAGAATGTTTGAAAAACATTCAATAAAATATAACATGAAAGAAGAGTTTTTCACAATGTTTTAAGGAAGTCTTGTTTTAATATAGTCAGTGAAGAAGTTTTTCATCTGTCGATTCTAAATGTTTTGTTTTGCTTTGCTTTTTTTGGATAAGTAATATATTGTTTAGAAATATAGATAAAAATAGATAATTTCCCCCTACCTGGAAATTATAGAATATGTTAGCAATTATTGTGTTTTTGGAATTTAGTTATTATTACTTGACAATAAATAGGTTTTTTGTTTTGTTTTGTTTTGCTTTTGTTGTTGTTTTTTGTTTGTTTGTTTGTTTTTGAGATGGCGTCTTGCTCTGCCTCCCAGGCTGGAGTGCAGCGGCACGATCTCAGCTCACAGCAACCTCCACTTCCTGGGTTCAAGCAATTCTCCTGCTTCAGCCTCCTGAGTAGCTGGAATTACAAGCACCTGCCGCCATGCCTGGCTAATTTGTTGTATTTTTAGTAGAAATGAAGTTTTACGATGTTGGCCAGACAGGTCCCGAACTCCTGACCTCAAGTAATCCACCCGCCTCGGCCTCCCAAAGTGCAAGGATTACAGGCATGAGCCATCACACCCGGCCACGATAAACAGTTTTTAATAAAATAATATCAATCATTGCTTGGACCATAAATAGCAACATAACATTATCTCAACTTTAAGTCCCTTGAAGTTATCTTCGTTAATTCAATCATTTATTAATTCATTTTTTTAGCTCAAAATATACATACTGAGTGTACAGGATTCTGTGTTCACTCAAGGAGCATTATATGTGGGAAGAAACATGGACATGTTAAGAAATAGTACATTATCAAGTCAAACTGCCAAACCAAGGTATGTTATGATAAAGACAAATCATGCCACTCCTCTGTTTAACACATTCTAGTGATGATCGGGTGCACTTAAAGTCCACTTTCCAAGTTAGGTTCCACATGGTCCTACACAGTCAAGGCTCTGTTTACCTCTCTTGTTAGTCCCCAGAATCCAGCCACATGGACTTTCCTTGTCCTCCACCTTCTCTTCATACTGTTCCTCTTCCTCATCCTCTTCTCCTTCCTTCTTCTTCTCCTTCTTCTCTTTCTTGTTCTCCTCCTATTTCTCCTTCTTCTTTAATCAATCATGACTCTTTTATTCCTCAGTAATACATATCATGTGCATCTTTACCCAGATGGATGATGCTTTTTCTGAATCTTCTATGGTTAGTAATCAGATCAAATGTCATCTCCCAAGGAAATTATGTTGAATATAACCTTGCACTCTCCACTATTATCATATTACCTCTTTTAATTTCTTGTACAACAGTTAAAATTCTATGAGATAATTCTATTTATCTATCTTTCAATAAAATATCTAAATATTTTCTATCTATCATCTATCCCAATAAAACTGTCAAATATTGTCTGTCCATCTACTAATATATTAATCCCATAGGATCACCTACCTTATCTAGAATGTCCATGACATTATCACTGGTTCTGGCAACAGTGCTCACATCAGAGTAGCTGATCAATGAATATTTATTAAAGTAATGAATATGTGACATTAAACAACAATGCTTTATATGCCCAACAGCAGTTATAATACTTCTTAATTATATTTACTTAATAGATGTTAAGTAAATTATTGAAATCCACTTTTATAGTATACATGAAAAATTGGCCATGCTTTCAGGTTTCATAAGACTTTAACAGACAGATAATAGATAAACAGACATGACAGGAAGATGAAATAACATATATGGAAATACGGAGTCATTAATGATTTATATAACTTGCAACTCTATGTAATTTATATAGCCGAGACATATAGTGAAGTTTTGGAGTAAAATAATCTTGGATAATGGACTATGGTACAAGAGAAAGAGGAAACATGAACATAGAAGTTCTAATATATAATTAAAGTAAATTTGAATTTTATCTGTTGGTTAACAGGGATTCATAATCAAGTAAAAAACAGGGAAGAATGATCAGGAATTGTTATCTGTATATTTATTGATTGATTAATTTACTTTTGGCTGAGAAAGAGGCTGGAAAGATTATTCTCCTGGCACTATGGAGGAAATGAGACTAGAGGCAGAAAGGCCAATTAGAAGTCTACCATAATAGTAAAAGAAAAAATTAGTTAGAGTCTGAACTAAGGCATTGTTGGAGAGGAGACCTGAATTTGAGATATATTTTTGATATAATATTAACAGGATTTAGACAACCTATTGTAAGCAACATAGAAAAATTGAAGACAAAGCCCATGAATTGTTGCCAGGTATATTATGTTATAAATGAAAAGAATACACTTAAAAAATAAAGAATGATAAATTTAATCTTGATATCTTTGAGTTTGAAGAACTGTTGTTAAGTCAAAATGAGTGTATCCAGATATCAGTAGGTACTGAACGTATTAGAAAATAATTATCATGGCAAAAGGGCTGAGGTCTTCTTTGAGTCAATGTTGTTATCCCAGTATCCTATATAGCTTTTGGGACATACTATGGGATCAGGAAGTATTTGTTGTGTGTAGGTAAAGTGATAGTAGAGTTTACAGGGATAAATGAGATCACCTCAGCAGATTATATAGAGTGAAAAGGGAAGAACCTTGGAAAATGTTATCATCTGAATTAAAGCACACCATTGTCCCCTAATATTGGCAATGATTGATCAAATATTTGTCAAAAATAAAGAAAAATAATTTCACTAAGTTACTATGCAAACTTACTTTTTCACTATAACATTTTTAAGAAGATATTCTGATAAAATTTAATTTACAAAATTAATAATACTAGTGAATATAGTCAAATGCCATTATACAATATATAATTCATTATTCAATTTTATGCAGAAACTTAAGAACATGGTTAAATATCCCTTAGTTTTGATTATTTCTGGATTTGATATAGACAAAATTACATTCTAATGAGATACACTAGACATACCATGTGGAACCATAACACATAGCTAACAAAGAGATTGCTAATGACCTTTGTTGCCTACATCTTGGAATGGGATTATTCCCCAAATGATGAGAATGACACTTTAGAAGATCTATCCCCAGACATTTCCAATGACTCAAAACATGAGCAGAATGAACTATAGTAGAAGTCTCTAAAAGAATATATATAATAAAAACTTATGAAGGTAATGCATTTATAATATTTATACTATTTAAACTTGATGTTGTGAAAAATGGAAGGTTTTCCTTGGAACATTTTTTTCACTTCCATGTCCTATATTTACAAATCTAATACTAAGGGGTAGTAGGTTTTTTTTTTTTTTTTTTTTTTTTTTATGCCAGTCTTCTGAAGAAATGTCAATGAGAAAAATTATAGCTTTCTTCCCTAGTCAGAAAAGAACTTTGCAAATAGAAAGCTGCAAAGTAAATTTTATTTGTTGACCTTACGTTGTATTTTTCTTCTCTCATAGAAACTCACAAACTAAGAGTTGCCAACAAAGAACTTGAGGTAACAAAATTCCAGACTTTCTTATCAACCCCCAAATATACCTCCTAAAACCATTCTGTATAATGAGCAGTTGTTGAAAACTCATGATTTATTGCTCCAATTGTTATTAATTTAGCAACAGTAGCCTAATAGCCATCTATTCTCTCCTTAAACATTGTTTTATTGCAGTAGAATGAAGAATAGCTTGAATAGTCTTTACAAGTAGAAAGATTGGACTTCAAAACTTGTGTCTTTTGGAAGAAGATGTGAAAGGAGCCACTGTTGATTTAAATGACACCAGTAATAACTACAAAGGTAGACTGATGAATGCATTCAATCTGATATAAACAGAAGGAATGAACATACTCTATTGTGAACGATTCTACTGCTGGATATACTTTACCAAAATGAGTGCTTATGTAATCCAGAAACATGTACAAAAAAGATTATGGGAAAAACTGTTCACTGATAGAATGGTTGGTTAACTTCTTGTATAATCAATGGAATACTATACAGCATTAAAACATGAGTGAATGAAAGAATTACATACAATGATATTTCATAGCATAAATTTTTTAAAAGGCAGACATGCAAAAAATATATATCGTGTAATACCATTTATATAAAATGTTTAAAAAGAGAAAAGAAGATTTTTCTTTAGGGAATAAATAATTGGATAGTTACCTAAAATTTAAAAGTTCCCTAAAATTTAAAGAAAAATTGTTTTCTTTTTCTTTCTTTCTTTTTTTTTTTTTTTTTTTTTTTTTTTTTTTGAGATGGAGTCTCGCTTTTTTGCCCATGCTGGAGTGCAGTGGCGCGATCTCGGCTCGCTGCAAACTCTGCTTCCCAGGTTCAAATGATTCACCTTTATCAGCCTCCCAAGAAGCTGGGATTACAGGTTCCCGCCACTACACCCAGCTAATTTTGGATTTTTAGTAGAGGCGGGGTTATGCCATGTTGACCAGGCTGGTCTCAAAACTCATGACCTCAACTGATGCACCCGCCTCAGCCTCCCAAAGTGCTGGATTACAGGGGTGAGCCTCCGTGCCTGCCGCTTTTAAAAGGGTTTTCAATTAAACGTAACTCCCTAATTAGGAGAAACTAGTGATTAGGAAGAGTCACACTGGGGAAGGGGAGCTCTGGGGTGCTAACAATATTCTATTCATTGATTTTAGTGGTAGTTATACAGTTGAATGTTTTGTTAAAAATACATTTATGGCTGTATGTACTCTTTAATATGTGATTTATTCTTCAAATGAAGATGGTTACTAAGAACAAGAAGGAAGAAAGGCCTGATCAGAAATAAGAAAAATAAACAACTTAAAATTGGTATTTAAGAGAGAAAGGAAATAAGTTCAAGGAAGATTAGTCTCAAATATGATGAAGAGGAACTGAAAATGATCTGGAAGTGTTCTCCATCTGTGGGTAGTTTTGCCTTGCCAGGTTCTGCTCAGTTTATTTCTTTTCACATAAGCTAGTTATCTAAAAATATAATGCATGCTACAACTATCAGGATGCTAAATGTAGAGTCCTTGTAAGACACATGGCTGGCAAATGTAAAATAAAGTAGTTACTTGCATAAAATTGGTGAGAAGTTAAAGAACTATAATATGAAGGAAAAGAAAACTAATCAGAGAGAAAATTGCGTGTAAAAATTAACAGTAAAGTTGAGTCTAAACTAATTAATAAAAATTAAGAAAGTAATTACAATGCCCTTAATTGACAATGTTTAAATATTTGTAAGAAATATCTAAGAATCTAATCCTTCTCAAATTCCATGACACATGGTTTTTTTGCAAATATAGATGATGAATATTATAAATGCCACATGGTTGACACTATCTTTATACCTGAATAGAGAGCACAAAATATTGTAGGCTTATATTTTATCAGGTTTTTGTATTTTTTGTTATGAGAAAAATTATTTCTAGATGTCTTAGTGTTCATATGTATTTTCTGTTGTATGAGATAAGTTATCAGAATAATTCCTAGAATGACTCTGAATAATGTGGTCATGTAAACCAGCAGTCCCCAACATTTTTAGCACCAGGGAGCCATTTCATGGAAGTCAATTTTTCCACAGACTGGTGGGGGATAGTTGTGGGATGAAACTGTTCCACTTCAGATTATCAGCATTGTTTACTATCATTTCCCTACTGTACTACTGAATACTAGAAAGTACTCCTTCTATCTAACTGACTCCTTAGTAATTGTTGTTTTAGAAGTGCTTAAGATTCATTTCTGATATGATTTGGATGTATTTTCCCCTCCAAATCTCATGTTGAAATGTGATCCCCAGTGTTGGAGGTAGGGCCTGTTGGGGTAAGTTTGGGTCAGAGGAGCAGACCCCTCATATATGGCTTGGTGCCCTCCCTGTGATAATTAGTGAGTTCTGGCTCTGTTAGTTCACATGAGATCTGGTTGTTCAGAAAGTCTGGGACCCCACACCCCCTGCCTTCTCTCTCACTATGTGATATGTTGGCTTCCTGTCACCTTCCACCATGATTGTAAGCTTTGTGTGCCCTCACCGGAAGCAGACACTGTCATGATGCCTCTTGTATAGACTGCAGAATATGAGCCAAATAAACCTCTTTTCTTTATAAATTACCCTATCTCAGATATTCATTTATAGCAATGCAGAACACAGAAAATTGATACCAAAGAGTAGGGCGTTGCTATAAATATACCTGAAGATGAGGGAGCGGCTTTGGAGCTGGGTAAAAGGCAGAGGCAAGGAGAGTTTGAAGGACTCAAAAGAGTCAATTATTAGACTCAAAAACAGTTCTTAGAGAATTGTTAAACGGTTGTGACCAAAGTGCTGACAGAAATATGAACAGTGAGGGAGAGGCCGATAAGGTCTCAGATGAAAATTTGGAATTTACTGGGAATTGTAGTAAAGATCACCCTTTTCACGCCCTAGCAAGCAGCATGGATGCATTATGTCCATGTCCTAGGGATCTGTGGAAGGTTGAACTTAGGAATGATGACTTAGGGAATCTTGTGGAAGAGATATCTAAATAGCAAATCATTCAAGATGTGGTCTTTCTGCTTCCAACGGTCTATGATCTGATACAACAGCAAAGGAATAATGTAAGTTGAAATTTATCATTAAAAGAGAAGCAAACTTTTAAAGTTTATAAAATTAACAACCTGGCTATGTGGTGGAGAAGAAAAGAGCATTTTCCAAAAACACATATAAGCAGGCTGTGGAGCAGCCACTTACTAGAGATATGTGCATGACTAAAAGGAAGCCAAGTATTAACAGCCAAGACAACGGGGAAAAAGCCCTGAAAGGCATTTCAGACATTTTTGAGGAAGCCTCTCCCATCCCAGGTTCAGAGAACTGGGAGAAATAAATGGTTCTGGGCACCAGACCTGAGGCCTTGCTGCCCTGTGCAGCTTCAGGACAGGACACTTCTCCCAGAAGCCTGACAGCTCTGGCTTCAGTCACAGCTCAAAGAGTTCCAGGTACAGCTCAGGTCACTGCTGCAGAGGGCACTAGGCATAGCATTGGAAGCTTCCTTGTGTGTTTTACCTGAAGGTGTGCAGAATGCAAGAGTGAAAGGAGACTTGGCCTCCACCAAGATTTCAGTGGATGTACCAGAAAGCTGGGGGCCTAGGCAGAAGCCTGCCACAGGGGTGGAGCCATTGCAGAGAACCTCTATTAGAGCAGTGCTAAGGGGAAATATGGAGTTGAAGCTCTCACACAGAGTCCCCAGTGGGGCACTGCCTAGTGAATCTGTCGGAACAAATCCTCTGCCCTCCAGATCCCAGAATGGTAGAGACACCTGCAGCTTACACCCTGAGCCTAGAAATGCCACAAGCATTGGACTTTAAGCCATGAGAGCAACTGTAGATGCTGCACACTGCAAAGTCACAGGGGGTAGACACGCCCTAGACCTGGGAAGCCCACCCCTCACACCAGTGTGCCCAGGATGCAGAACATGGAGTCAAGGATTGTGTAGGAGATTTAAAGTTTAATGTCTGCCCTGCTGGGTTTCGGACTCGTATGGGGGCTGTTGCCTCCTTTCTTTTGGCTGATTCCTCCGTTTTGGAATGGGAATGTTTATCCACTTTCTGTACCACCATTATATTTTACAAGTAAATAACCTTTTTTGATTTTACATGCTCATAGGAGGGAGGAATTTGCTTTTAGTCTCAGATGAGACCTTGACATTTAAGTTAATACTTGAAATGAGTCGAGACTTTTGGGAACAATTGGGAAGGGGTAATTATATTTTGCAATGAGGGAATGATATGAGATTTGGGGGGCAGAATGATATGGTTTTGATGTTTGGTCCCATCCAAATCTCATGTTAAAATGTCATCCCAGTGTTGAAGGTGGGGCCCGGTGGGAGTTGTTTGTGTCATGGGAAAAGATGCATCATGAATGGTTTTGTGTCCGCCCCATGATAGTGAGTGAGTTCTGACCCTGTTCGATCACATGACAGCTGATCATTTACAAAAGCCTGAGACCTTCCCCCTCTTTCTTGTCCCTACTCTCACCAAGTGATACACTGACTCCTGCTTTGCCTTTCACCATGTTTGTAAGTTTCCTGAGGCCTCACCAGAAGCAGATCCTGGCACTATGCTTCTTATGTAGCTTGCAGAACTGTGAGCCAAATAAACTTATTTTCTTCATACATTAACCAGTCTCCTATAATGTCGCCTATATTGCAATACAAAAAGAACTTACACAATTTGCCTGATTAATGGGATTGCAATACCATTGTTTTGAAAAATGAGGCTTGATTTAGGTGTTCCTATCCTGTCAGTTTTCTAGGAAATTCAAACATATAAATTTCTTCTTAAGTTGATAAATTTAATGACATAATAGGATGAATTATCTTTTAATCAGGCATCATATACAATGATTTAGGCATTAGGTATCATAATAATAACAATATCACTATTGAACATAACCAAAAGAGCCCTCAATAATTTCAAATTTTGTAACAGTAATTTGTTTTTTAAAATGAAGGGATGATGATTCAATAGCTTCTTAATGTAAAATTAGTATTTATTAGTTTTACATCAATTTTCTGTATTTTATTAATTAATATTTTAAAATGTATAATTGCCACACAATAATTGTACATATTTGGGAGTATGATGTGATGTTTCATTGTATGTATACATTGTATAATGACCAAATCAGACTAATTACCACATTCATCACCTTAAACATTTATCATACCTTTGTGGTAATAACATTCAAAATTTTTTATTCTTTCTGTCTTGAAATATACACTACTATGTTATTAGCTGTAGTCACCCGACTGAACACCAGAACTTATTCTTCTTGCCTAACTGTACTCTATTGGAATCTTTTGATGAGAAAACTAGCCACAATTATTTTCTCTGATTGATTATATGTTACAGAAAAGTTTTAAGTATTTTTTCATAAATGTATATACTTTCTCTAAATTAAGAATTTTGAAACTTCAAGTTTTTAGAAAAAACAAAACTTTTCCCCAAGCAAACATCTGCTTTTATATCTGATGACAAATGTGTGGTGTGAATACTATCCAACACATGTTCATTTTTTGTACTTTTATGTCCCTATTTCTTTTTCTCCACTGTTGTATTTATTACATGGTAGTATTATTCTGAATGTTTATCTTGGCATTCCTTAAAACCAGCACAGTGCCTCATGCTCATGTTATTTTTTGAATAGTTAAAATATTAAAAATACCGTATTAACAGTTTTAGCAAAATGTTAGTGACTCATAGGCAGTATACCATCAAAGGCACTACCCAAGGCAAATAAAGTAATGCTACTAAAACATCTGTCTCTTTCCCAAATGATAACTATTATTATTTTTAATAATGGTCTCCAAAGAATTAACTTAGTTTTCTGTACGCAATAAATGAAATAAGAGCACGGCTTTCTGGTAACTCAATAGTTACCAGTTCTTTGGAGGTCTTTAATATCCAAGTTAATACTAAATGTAAAATAGTTATTACCTCATAAACTAGAAACACCTCTCATTATTACTGAAGTCCTATGGTGCCTGTATTGGAAGGTTTCAATTATTAGCAAAAGTTGCTGCTGAACAGAGCACAAACAACATTGCTGGACAAAAATTCAATAACAAATGAGTGACCCAATTGCTAGAATAATTTCCCTAAGGAGAAATACTTTTCGTGAAGTTAGCCAAAGAGCTCATGTCTTTTTTATGTTGTACCTATATTCCATAGAATATTGATTTCTATATTAACACTCAGAGAGCTTGACCTCCTTACAACCATGCACGTGTGTTTCCATCTGAAGTGCCACTGAGAGGGGCTGTGCACTTGAATCATTTTCTCTACTTCTTCCGGGCTCTCCTTGAGAATAAACACACATACATATTTATGGTGCGGATTCATTCATTTTAGGAATCAAAAATAGCTCCATAATAAAAGCAATGATGTGTTTAAAAATGAATAGCAAATCTCAGCATCAGATGCATGCTGTTAATCCCCAATCCTTAAGCTTTATGGAAGCATCCTGATCTCATCATCCTCATAAGGATAAGATATTTAACTTTATGCCAACTGACCCGAATTTAAAAACAGAGGACGTAAGAAACATAAATTGGCATGGTCCTATCATACATTAACTCTGAATTCTGTAATTTTTGTCTCTGAAAGTGTAAATCGTTATATATTTTCAGGAAAGTAAGAGACTTGAAGCCACATTTAGTCAGAAGTATGAACTTGGTAACTTTATTTTCAGTTACCTTGCCTTCATTTAAGCATTGCACATATCTAATTTTATTTGAACATTAAAAATAAGAAATTTTACATACTTTTCTTTACAAAATTATTTCATCGTATGCACACAAATCTTAACTAACAAAATAAGCAGGAATGGCTGAATTCAACCTTCAGGAGCAGACTAATTTTATTGTTGTCGTTGGTTGTTTGAGTATGTTTCCCTCAAAAAATTACACACATTGAGTCATACGTTCCAACAAATGAATGCTTTATTAATATAACTAGGTTATCTCTGGTGTTATATTATGCAGTTATAATTCACACATTAACTAAACTTTCCTACAGGACATTATTACTTTTGATATGCAGCATTGTCCAATAGGACTCTGTGTATTCACTCTTTGAATGAAAGGAATTTCTGTCTTTCTATACTTTTTATTTAATCTGTTTCTCTGTAAAATGCAGCCAGACCGTGCCAGCTAAATAAATATACAGCTGATTTAAAATACCATAAGAGTCCTTTTGAGGTATAATATAAAATATCAAATTTTAGATAGTATGTGAAATTCAAAGAAAAATCTTACATGCTTATTCGTATAAAGAAGCTTGCTTGATAGTTGTTTTATTGGGTAGAATGTCGTTAAGTATCAAAGAGTAGAAATGAAAAATTTTGAGAGAGACAGGAGAGACAGAGAGAGAGAGAGAAAGGAATATCATTTCTTATTGGAGTTATAACAAAGACTTAATGGATAGTGTGACATCTTATTCGGTCTTCAAAATAAGTTGAATTAAATTGTGACAAAAGAAGAGACAGTTGGAAATAATATTACTTTGTAAACCAAAAGTCTGTAAATGATGTGCAAATTCAATACAGTTCTTATCAAAATTTCAAAGGCATTTTTCACAGATATAGAAAAAATAATCCTAACATTATTATGGAATCACGAAGGATCTCCAGTAGCAAAAATATACTTGAGAAAAAAGATGACAGTGTCATGAAATCTTGATATCAAGCTATATTACAAAGCAATACCAATTAAAACAGACAGAGAGATGAATGAAACAGAATAGAGAGCCCAGAAATAAATGCATGCATATATAGTCAACTAACCTTTAAAAAAGTCACCAAGAACATAATGGGAAAGGACAGTCTGTTTAGTGAGTGATGTTTGGAAAACTAAATGTCCACATGCAAACAAATAAAAATAGGTACTTATCATCTGCCACTTATGAAATTAATTCAAAATGGATAAAAGACTCACATGTAAGACTTAAAACCATAAACAAACAGAAAAACCTCCTTGACATCAATCTTGGCAATGATGTTTTGGATACCACACCAAAAGTACAGTCAACAAAAGTGTAAATAAACAAGACTACATCAAACTGAAAAGCTTCTGCACAGCAAAGGAAACAATTAACAAAATAAAAAGGTGACCTATGGAATGGGAGAAAATATTTGCAAACAATATATCTGATAAGGTATTAATATCTATTATATAAAATATGTAAGAAATATGTAGAGTTCAATAGCAATACATAAATAAAAATAAAAAATCAAATAATTTGATTTTAAAATGGACAAATTCCCCAAATAGACATATTTTTAAAGAAGATGTACAAGTGGCAAATAGGTACATGAAAATTGCTCAACATCACTCATCAGAGAAATGAAAATTAAAGCCTTAATGACATATCACCTCACACCTGTTAGTATGGCTACTATAAAAATATCAAAAAGATAACAAATGGTGAGGTTGCAGAGAAAAGGGAAGCTTTATACATTATTGGTGGGAATGTAAATTGATGTAATCATTTTGGAAAATAATAGGAGTGCCTCTCAAAAATTAGAAATAGAGCTACCCTGTCATTCAGCTCTTCTACTTCTCGGTATATAAACAAAGAAAATGAAATCAGTATATCTAAGAAATATCTCCATGCCCATGTTCATTGCAGCATTTTTCACGATAGCCCAGATAGGGAAACAAGCTGTGCCCATCAGTGAATGAGTGGATATGGCAAACATTACTCAGCCATTAAAAAAGAAAAAAAAAAATCCTACTATTTGTGACATCATTGATAAACATGAAGGATATTATATATATCACATGATCTCACTTATATGTGGAATCTTAACAACAACAAAAAAAGTAGTACTCAAGAATAGAGAACAGAATGAATGTGAGACTGAAGAAAGAGGACAGAGATAGGTGAAATTTTATGAACTTTTAGTTATAAGATGAATATATTCTGAGGATTCAGTGTACAGCATGGTGCGTGACTATAGTTACTGCCTCTGTATTACATGCCTGATATTTGGTATGAGTAGATCTTAATCACTTTCACCAAAAAAAAAAAAAAAAGAAAGGGAACCATGTGAGTTGAAAAATTGATTGACTTGATTGTGGTACCCATTTTACAATGTTATATGTATACCTATTATATCATCAGATTGCACACTTTGAATATATACAACTTTTAATTTATCAAATATGCTTCAATAAGTTGATAATAAATGAAGTGCTGGCCATGAAGAACACCAATAACGTTATTTTGTGGGAGTATACCACACTGTGGAGCAAAAGTTTAACAGGTAATTAAGAACCAAATAATGAAGATCATTGAAACTCATCTATGGAATCTGAACTTTATTTCAAAGGCAATAAAAATCCTATTTAAATCAGATTATATATAATTTAAAAAAGAAAGAAAATTATAATAAGGTCATTTTTACAAACTTTATTTGTCCTAGGGAGTGGGCACACTTATTGTAGTGAATTAGGAGGCAAGAGATTAAAAAAAAAATAACTATAAAAATATTGTCCCTCATATTAGTAAGTACTGTGAAGAAAAATATACTTTAAGAAATAAATAGGAATAAGTGGTCGAGAGGAAGTTACGTTAGGGGAGTGGGAAACAAATCCTAAATTAGGAGAAAAAAAATTCTCTCTGATATATCAGACATGAGTTCAGTAACTGAGATATAAATTTTGGATTCTTCCAGTATAAACAATAGTTAAAGCCAAGTGGCTGTATGAGCTCTCTAAAGGAAGCATCAACCTGAGAATAATGGATTGAAGGCTGGGGACTGAGACAATCCAAGGAGTAGAGTTAACAAGGAAGACAAAACACAGCCAGTGAAGGAAAATGGGCTGGGGCCTCCAGTGAACTTTGAGGAAGATAATCAAAATTGTATTTAAATGAATCAAATTTTTTTTCATGTAGTGTGACCAGCTGATTCAATTGGTGTTGACTGATGAAAAACCAATAGTTACTTAAAATTTCCTTCGAATTTGGCAAGCTCATGGGTGATTGGTAACTGAAATTTGTGAGACGTTAAGTGTGGTTGGACTGGATTCAAGAAGGAATGTGAGATGCACTTGGGTAGATCTAACGCAAGCAATTTATCTACTGACTCTTACTATAACGGAAAAGATGGTATTTAATGACGTTTTTGTTATTTTATTACTATTGTTTTATATACATGATTACAGCCTACTTTTATGTTGTGAAAGTGAACTATTATAGAGAAGGTGGAGAAGTATATCTTAAGGGAAAGGTTCTCTAGGAAAATGTTCTGAGTTAAGACAATCTTTTTGTTTTTTGTTTTTTAAAATCTACGGTTACAAACTCTGACTCACCCTTTGCCATGAGTGCACTTCTGACATCATATAATTCACTGATGTTATGCAAAGTAATTTATAGGTTTTGTATAGGATCCAAAAATGAGTAAATGCATAGCCTCTGGAAATGAACACAGCTCTGTGGTGAGCTAAAGCACATACATAAAATTACAATGCAATCCAAATAAAGGAAATGTGTCTGTAATAATTTCCATTAAATATATCTCAGATTTATATTCCTATTTATGATCATTCCCATTCTTTTATCTTTACTATGTATATAATCCTTTTTTGTCTTCTAAAAAATGTTAGAGTTAATGGCAAACTCTGGTAGAGATTTCTATTTAAACCATTTTATACAAAGGATAATTACTAGAAAGTACTCTTAAGAACACATCTATAAGTATATGTCTAAGGCACACAGAGAGAAATATACATGATAAATATATTTTTGTATTTTTCTATTTCTCAAACGTTACCTTCCAGAGTAACTGTACTTCTAAATATGTTAATAATTTTATGTTTTACCTTAGAATCTCTGAAAATAATAACATATAATCAGCTCCATTATAAGCCATACAGATGGCAAACTATATGTTTACTGTCTCACATATCTCTTTCCATGAAATATTATTGTCTTACTACCTCTTTTATTTCATTTTATTGTTGAGTAACAATATTATATTATGTTTCAGATGCATATTTAAGACCTAAGATTTACCAGATTGAATGTTTATAATTTGTTAGTAGATGAATACATTTTCATTTTAAATAATTTCCTCAGAATCATTGTCTTACTTTGAGAGAGGAAGAATTTCTGTTACCAAGCTTTCTCTGTTTATATTTTACATAATTAAAATGTTCATGCTCAGAGAACAAATTGGATCCCATTATTAAATTAAGCATTATTATGTGTAGAATTGAAAGAGAAGTGTGTACTGCCAATGGGCATTTAAAATTGCTAAATTCTGATGACATTCCAGATACTAAAAACATCCAAAATTAGAGCCATATAAAGCAATGTATTTTTGGCAAGGGTAACCCAAATTAATGTTTTCATTTGTAAGCACTAAATAAACATATTTTATCATAATTGCATTTTATGCATAATTGATATTGCATTGAAATGATACTCTAGTCAAAACTGTAAATAATCCACTCTGAAATGTTCAGTGAATTGAATGGCTTAGATTATCAATCTCTGAACAGATATGGAAGTCATAAGGCAAACATATAAGGAAAGCATAAATTTTAAAGTATATGTGTGACTAAAGTTTCCCTAGTGTATTCTGCTCTATGTATAATTGACTGACCTGAAATAACTGTAATTCATTCTAAACATTTCAGTATTTCATTCTGCAGATTGGCGTGTGACAGAAATAGATAAAGTGATAAGTTCCTACCTATTCTGAGCTTCATTGAAACAGAAGAGAAGGGGCATTTTTAATCACTTTTAAAGTATGTGTTTAGCCTGAAATAGTCTTTGGGAGTGCAATAATACTTTCAGATCCATTCGAACTATACAAATAGTAGCCTGTGTTTATGTGTACCACAACTCATAAATTATAATTTTTTCAAAATGTTACTTAAATACATCCAAAACTAATTTTGCAAACTAGTCAGTTTTTTTCACATCTAAATGTGTCTAATACATGGTATAGAACCTTTTCTCTACTGCTAAACATTCTATAAGGCAAACATTTTAATTTTTTTTAAACTTTCTCATAGTAAACATTTTTATTACCAGCCAGCTCTGTGAGAAGTATGTACCTAGATATTGTTAAATTCATCAGCCCAGTAGAAACAGATTTGAGTATACGGTTGCCGCTTTATTCAGAATTATTTATAATTTTTTTCATTGTATAAAGCATGATAATTTAATGCTTTCATTTTTTGTTTACGTCAGTAGTTTGTTTCTCATGAATATTTGACAAGCATCTAATTTCTTCTATTTCTACAGAATTCAGTTAAAACCTCAATGCTGTTAAGATTAGAGAGAAATTGATATATAAACATTCAGTGGAGACTAAGTATTTTCTTAGAGATGAAAACCCCGTAAGAGTAACAGCACTGCAACAATACTTCTCTAAGTATCTAAATAATGTAGTCTTAGGCTCTCCAGAGTTCATGTGACATGTTACTATCCATATAGTTTTATCGGTAAAGAGCACTCTGGGATTAGTATCCTTATATGAAGAAACACTGGACAGCTTGTTTACTCTCTCTCTCTCTCCAATAAGTGAAAACACAGTGAGAAACTGGGTATCTGCAGGCCAGGAAGAGAGCCCTCACCAGAACGCAGCCATTCTAGCACACTAATCTTGGACATACAGCCTTTAGAATGGTGAGAAATAAATTTCTGTTATCTATCCGCCCCCACCAAAAAAGAGCAGAATCCATCAAGAAAATGTCTCTACTGAAAGATTTTAAGGCATGATAATATCAAGATCTACTTTAAAAAACATTATGTCATGAAACATCTTCTTGTCATTTGACCAAGCAATTAAAGAATAGAAATTTTAATGTCATTTACTATTTTGACACTCATAAAAATTTCTATATTTCCATGCCTGCTTTACAAGATTATATAATTGTTTATAAATGTGAGTTCTCCACACACAGTTATACCTAATATTTATTTTGGGGCCATTATAATTAAGACAATACTTTAATTTTGAAATTATTTGTAGAATAACAATAAAAAGTGCAATTATATAGTATTCTTGTTATAAAAATACCAAACTTTCTTTATTATATATTTTACTTTACACTTGCCCTGGTGAGGATGCATGTGTATCTCTAAATATTTTGCCTCTACTGTCTTCAACTCTATTTTCCTTTTAACTTTCTCACTATTCAGACAGATCTCATTTTCAAGTGATTTTTGCCAAACAAACTCCTCTGTTTTTTGTTTTTAAAAACCAAAGACAAGTCTAAGTTTAAATTCTAATTTTGCACATATGTTCAAATCTGCCATCTCCCTAACTCAGCTCTAAACAACAAGTCAGGAGATGAAAGGTAGGAGAATAGTGAGCTTTTTCCTTACTCTGACTTCAGTCCTATTAAACTACATTTCACTTCCCCTAGTTTTTTGCTTTGACTCTTGTCACCTTATTCCCTGTTTGTACCTAGCAAATTCCACATCATTTAGCAGCAGTCGATGCCATTTTCTTTGACCTTTCTCCAGTTCCTGTTGACTCTTCCCGTATGAAAGATGCGCACAAGTAGAAGGGGGAAGTTTTGTTTGTTATAGACGATGTGGCAAATGGATACGAGTGTGGTCATGCACTTTACTCCAGCATATATCTGCTTATCCAATAGACATCTAAAATTAAATAACCTCCTCCTATTGAGTAATATTAATAATTTATTTTATAAAATGTGTTTTTTTCTATAAGGTCAATTTTTAGTTTATTAATAATATTGATACTATTTCTTCAGAATTAATAAAATGACTTTATGATAACTATTTACCTCTTCTTTCCCTGAATTAAATTGCAAAACATCATACTAAGAGAAAAATAACAGTTTAATGCCCCAATTGCTACTGTAATTCGTGGTCTCCTTCCAATAGGGGAAATTTTATATCTCCTTTCCATTTTTGTGAGTCAAATAGTTAAAATAGCTTCAGGGACCTTATGGAGAGTATTCCATGGTCAGAAAAAAATTAAAAAATAAGAAGTTATGAAACCACCACCAAGAAAACAACACTTGTGTATGCCAAATTAAATTTATCCTTCCACTATCAGTTTGTGAATACAATTGTGAAACTATTATGAAAACAAGGCATAACTCTTATGTACTACATACATGGGTTTTTACATTAATATGTCTGATCTATATAAACATCTTTACAATACACTGCATAACATATAATGTTATCATAATGTTGTCTGTCACAATATTGTTTTTTTAAGGCCTTCATCTTTTTTTCACCAGTGATTTGAGAGGTCACATTTGTCATATAACAAATTCAATTTGTATTTTCCATGTATTACTGCACTTTTTGTACAATTTCACTGTTAATATGACTATTCAGGCATCAAACTCATGCTGTTTAAATTAAACAAGCTTTTTGGTATGTTTTTATATATGAGAGAGCAACTTCTCCCTTCCTTATTTCTGTTCATTTTCAATGTTTTCATGTGTTCTTTGTTCATTTATTTGTTCACATAAAATTTTAATCAACTTACTTAGATAGAAAAAATAATTGACGTTGTCAGTTGGATGACATTAAATTTACACATAAACTTTGAGAGAAGGGATATATTTTTGATATTAAGCTATCCTCTAAGAATATGGATGGCCTTCCATATGTTCTAGTCTATTATGTACTTTTAGTAAATTTTTATTTTTTTCTTATGTAGCTCTTAAAGATTCCTTGAGTAAGACATCAACAGCACAAGCAACCAAAGCAAAAAAGATATCAAAGAAACCATCAACAAAGTGAACTGACAACTGACAGAATGAGACAAAATATTTATAAATTATTCAACTGACACAGGATTAATAACCAGAATATACAAGTTACTCAAACAATTTAGCTAAAACAATCCCCAAATAACCTGATTAAAAATGGGCAAGGGATCTGAATAGATATTTCTCAAAAAAAGACATACAAATGACCAACAGGTATGAAAAAATGTTCAGCATCACTAATCATCAGAGAAATGCAAATCAAAACAACAGTGAAATTTCACCTCAGTCCTTTTAAAACAGCTTTTATAAAAAGACAATAATTGATGTGGGTGACAATGTAGAGAAAGAGGAATTCTTATATATTATACATTGTTGATGGGAATATAAATTAGTAGAGTCACTATGGAAAACAGTATCATGATTCCTCAAAAAATTAAAATAGAGTTACCATATGATTTAGCAATCTTATTGTTGAGTATAAATCCAAAAGAAATCAATATATCAAAGAAATGTCTGCACTCTTATGCTTATTGAAGCACTACTCACAATAGCCAAGATATGAAGTCAACCTGTCTATCAACTGATGAATGGATAATGAAAATGTGGTAAATATATACAATGGAATATAATTCAGCCATAAAAATAATTAAATCCTGTCATTTGCTACAACATGAATGGAACTGGGATGAAATAGGCCAGGCACAGAAACAAATCTTACATCTTCACTCACCTGTGGGAGCCAAAAAAAAGAAAAAGAAAATCTAATGGAGTTTAGAGAGTAGGATAACGGTTACCAGAAGCTGGAAAGGGCAATGGGAAAGGGAGCATAAAGAGGGGCTTGTTAATGGGTACGAAAATGCAATTAGAAGGAATAAGATCTCATGTTTGGTGCCACAAAAGGTGACTATACTTCACAAAAATTTATTATATTTTTCAAAATAAATAGAGGAGTGAATTTGCAATGTTCCCAACACACAAAAAATGAAATGATAAATGTTTGATATGATGAATATTCCAATTACCTTGATTTGATCATAGCACATTGTATGATTGTATTAAAATATCCTCTCTCTCTCTCTCTCTATATATATATATATATCCATTAAAAATAAAGTTTTGTTGTCAATTTTATTTGTAGATACTTTATTTTTTGTTGCATTCTAAAAAAGTTTTCCCTTTCAATCGTTTTTATTTCTGTTTACATATATAAAAATCATTGCTGGGCGCTGTGGCTCACGCTTGCAATCCCAGCACTTTGGGAGGCCGAGGCGGGTGGATCACGAGGTCAGGAGATCCAGACCATCCTGGCTAACACAGTGAAACCCCGTCTCTACTAAAAATACAAACAATTAGCATGGCGTGGTGGCGGGTCCCTGTAGTCCCAGCTACTCGGGAGGCTGAGGCAGGAGAATGGCGTGAACCCGGGAGCTGGTTCAGCCGCGATCGCGCCAGTGCACTCCAGCCTGGGCGACAGAACAAGACTCCGTCTCAAAAAAAAAAAAAAAAAAAAAGGATTGCTTGATATCTTCATTATATTATCTACTGCCTAACAATTGTGTTTTTGTTGAACTCATTAAACTTCTTTTGAAATTGTTTCATATCTTTCTATTTTCCTTTTGTCTTTATTATATGAATTACTATTTTTCTCCTCTTGAAAGGGACGCTTAATTTTATCAGTTTTGGTAATTGTGTTAAACATGTCTTTCATTCATTCATTAATTTTATAATTTTTCTATATTCAGTATTCAAACATTAATTTCTGCCTTATGTTTTACATTTCTTTTTTTTTTTTTTTTTTTTGGCAGCGGGAGGCTGATTCTCACCTTATATCGCCCACGTTGGAATGCAGTGGCGCCCCCTCCGCTCACTAGAACCTCTGCTTCCGGGATTCAAACCATTCTCGTGCCTCAGCCTCCCTAGTAGCTGGGATTACAGGCGCGTGCCAACATCCAGATAATTTTGGGATTTTTGGTACAGATGGGTTTTCGCCATGTTGGCCCCGTTCCTCTGGATCAAGTGATCTGCCCACCTCCGCTTCCCAAAGTGTTGAGATTGCAGGCATGAGCCACTGCACCTTGCCTTTATTTTTCTCTTTCTTACTTCTACTTTCTTTTATGGTTTGTTTTCGTGTTATCTTCTTGTTATTTTTCTTTCTTGTATGTTTGCACAGCCTAAATTTTGGTCTGATTTATATCTTAAGAGTTTTATTAAATTAATTTCTTAATTTAATTGTTAAATAGTTTTACTGAACCGCATTTGTTTTATATTTGTATAATTTTGTATTTAGTTTGAAATGCACACACGGTAAAATGTTCAGAATTCAAGGGTATAATTCAATAAATTATTAAAAGCATACATCTCACATGTTGGCTTAAAATATTCCCATCTCTCTCCAGAATTTTTCCCCTAGTTCCTTTCTAGTTAATATCATATCTAAGACTAATTTATTTTCTAAGTTTAGAAATTTTTGCCCTGACTCTTCAATATTTGCCAATGTAAAATCCTCAACAATATTTTCCTTGTTTTTAAGTTACTGTTAGCTTTTACATTTAGATCTGTCTGGAGTAGCAATTTATGGTTGGTTTTGTTTTCCATATTTATACATGGAAAAATATATTAAGTGATATAGGAAATATATTTGAATATATATAAAAATATATATGAAAATATACATATATAATTTTTTTGTAGAATCTTGTGTTGAAAAGACTTTTTAATTTCCTATTGAATTGCCTTTGTCAAAAATTTAAGCAGCTGCTCATGTATGGTTCTATTTCTGTTCCAGAATTTTTTTTTTTTTTTAATTATACTTTAAGTTCTAGGGTACATGTGCACAATGTGCAGGTCTGTTACATACGTATACTTTTGCCATGTTGGTGTGCTGCACCCATCAACTCGTCAGCACACATCAACTTGTTATTTACATCAGGTAGATGGAGTCTCGTTCTGATGCCCAGGCTGGCGGTTCACTGCAACCTCCACCTCCAGGGTTCAAGCAATTCTCCTGCCTCAGACTCCTGAGTAGCTGGTACTACAGACACACGGCACCACGCCCAGCTAATTATTTGTATTTTAGTAGAGATGAGGTTTCACCGTGTTGCCCAGGTTGGTCTCCAACTTCTGAGCTCAGGCAATCCGCCTGCCTCGGCCTCCCAAAGTGTTAGGATTACAGGCCTGAGCCACCGCGCCCAGCCTACACAAATTCTTAAAATCAAATAATATAAGTTCTACAAATCTGCTGTTTGGTCATGTTAGGTCATTTACATTTCCATAAACAGTTTAGGATCAACTTTTTAAACTAAAAAGCAAAAAAACAGCAACAAGAAATAAGCCCTGGCGATTTTGACTGGGGATCAATTGAATCAGGAAATCGTTTGAGCAGAATTTATATCTTATCAGCCTGTGTATTCCTCTCAATGATCATAATATATTTTTGCATTTATTTATTTGTTGTATAATTTCTCTAAGCATATTTTGTCAAATCTGGTTAAAATTTGTTTTTCAATATTTTTACTCTCAAACGTTTTATGTTTTTAATACTATTGTAAATGGTATTGTTTTTAAACCATGTCCCAATCGTTTATACTTAACATATATAAATGCTGTTAATTATTTTATATCTATCTTGTGTTCTGTGACTTTTCTAAATTTATTGATTTGTTCTTGTAGCTTAAAAAAAGTTTCCTCTGAATGTTCTACATAATCATGTATTTTTAAAACTATATAGTTTGAATTATTTTTCTTTGTAATCTGTGCACCTATTATTCCTCTTTAATGCCCTGTGGCATGTAGTAATACCCCCAGTATAATGTAGAAGTGGGTGGATTTCTTGAGCTCAGGAGTTCGAGACCAGCCTGGGCAACAGTGGCAAAATCCTGCCACTACAAGAAAAAAATATACATATACAAAAACTTGCTGGGAGTGGTGGCATTCACCTGTAGTCCCAGCTACTTGTGGGGAAGAGGTGGGAGGATCAATTGTGCCAGGGAGGTCCAGGCTGCAGTAAGCCACATCCACACCACCACACTCCAGTCTGGGAGACAAAGTGAGACTCTGCCTCATACATACATACATACATGCATAGATTTTCAATTTAGTACAATGCTTTTTCTGAATCTATTGAGACTGCTATGTGATGCTTGCTTAAATCTATAAACATAATGCAACATATTGACTGATATTTTGAACCTCAAATTAACCTTGTATTCCTGGGATTAAAACCATTTGATCATGATTTATTTTTCTTCTTATATCTTGCTTAATTTATTTGCTAATATTTTATTAATATCCATACCTACACATGAAGTCTACTAATCTGTAAAAAATCCCTTAAAAGGTTTTTATGTCAGGTTTATTCTAGAAATGTAAAATGAGTTGGACAGTACTTATTCTCTACTTCTTCTTATTTTACCTTGATTCTTTTGTAAAAATATCATTTATCTATTAGATATTTAATAATATTCACCAGTAATGTTATCAGAATCTAGGGTTTATATTTCACAAAAGAAAGACATTTACAAATACAAAGTGAATTTTATTTTATATAAGACGACTTAAATTTCTCTATTTTTTTTAAATTTTATTTTAGACTTAGTCTAGCTTTGTCGCCCAGCTAATTTTTGTATTTTCAGTATAGATGGGGTTTCACTGTGTTGGCCATGCTGGTCTTGAACTCCTGAGCTCATTATCCACCCACCTCGGCCTCTCAAAGTGCTGGGGTTACAAGCGTGAGCAACCGCACCCGGCCAACTTTCTGTATTTCTTCTTGAGTCAGTTTTGGTAAGCTGACATTTTAAAGAATTTTTGCATTCCAACTACATTATAAAATATTTAACATATTTTAAAATATATTTTCATGTATTTTTTAGTGTCTTGATGTTCTGTGATTTTTGTTTTCCTTCTTCCTGATGTAATTTTCTTTCTTCCTTCCTTCCTTCCTTCCTTCCTTCCTTCCTTCCTTCCTTCCTTCCTTCCTTCCTTCCTTCCTTCCTTTCTTTCTTTCTTTCTTTCTTTCTTTCTTTCTTTCTTTCTTTCTTTCTTTTTCTTTCTTTCTTTCTTTCTTTCTTTCTTTCTTTCTTTCTTTCTTTCTTTCTTTCTTTCTTTCTTTCTCTTTCCCTTTCCCTTTCTCTTTCTCTTTCTTTTCTCTCTCCTTCCTTCCTTCCTTTCTTTTTTCTTTCTTTCTCTCTTTCTTTATTTTAAATTATACTTTAAGTTCTAGGGTACATGCACACAATGTGTACCTTTGTTACACAGGTATACATGTGCCATGTTGGTTTGCTGCACCCATCAACTCATCATTTACATTAGGTATTTCTCCTAATGCTATCCATCCCCCAGCCCCCAACCCCCTGATAGGCCCCAGTGTGTGATGTTATCCTTCCTGTGTCCAAGTGTTCTCATTGTTCAATTCCCACCTATGAGTGAGAACATGAGATGTTTGGTTTTCTGTCCTTGTGATAGTTTACTGAGAATGACGATTTCCAGCTGTATCCATGTCCCTACAAAGGATATGAACTCATCTATTTTATGGCTGCATAGTATTTCATGGTATATATGTGCCATATTTTCTTAATCCAATCTATCATTTATGAACATTTGGGTCGGTTTCAAGTCTTTGCTATTGTGAATAGTGCTGCAGTAAACATACGTGTGCATGTGTCTTTATAGTAGAATGATTTATAATCCTTTGGGTATATACCCATTAATGATACAAGCCACTTCACCTTATAAAATGTGCATTGTCTAGTATGTCTTATATATATTTATAAAATGATTTTTTAAAAATCTTTTTAAATGTATTCCATAGATTTTTAGATGTGATGTTCATTTTTTATTTTAATATATGAATTTTGTTTGTATTTCTCCCTTGACCCAAATATAATTTTGAATTTATAAGTGTTTAAATCTCTTTATTTGCTTGTTTGCTTTATTATATTACCTTACGTGTATTAAATTGAGATAACAATATGTTGGATTTTATTACTTACTTTTCATAAAACTGGTGCTTCCTTCCTGGATTAGGATAATGTGAGTATTAAGGCATGTTTAAAGTAAACTTGGAAAAAGTTTATTCTCTATTATCAACATATGATCTTTGATATATAGCCAAAATATCTGCTTTATATAATATTTCATTTAACATCATTAGTTATGTCTGTCACCTAAGCTCTGCAGGAATGTAAGAGGAGTGCTAAATCTCTTACTGTCAATGTGTTCCTATTTATTTCTTCTTAGATCTAATAGATCAAAATATTTAATATTGTGATTTTCTCCCCCAAATTGATTTTAATGGCAATTAAAATCTCAGCAAATTTGTTTCTGTGGAAAATAGCACACTGGTTTCATGATTTACATGAAAATTAAAGGGTTTCGAATAGCCAGAAAAGCAGAATTGAGGAACTGTGCAATGTTTTTCAAGAGTTTTTGTAAAGCTACACTAATCAAGGCAATGTCATATTGGTATAAACGTATAGAAAAATGAAAAGCAGTGAAGAAAGTCCGTAAATAGGACCATACATACTCAATTAATTTTGACAAGAGTACCAAAACAACTCAACGTGGAAGAGGTTCTTTTTCCTTCAAGAAGTGTTGCTAGAGCAATTGAATAAAACCATTGCAACTGTCTTGCACTACTTGTAGTGCAAGAATGTAAGATGCTTGCAGAAATGTCAGATGGTATAATTACTTTAGAAAAGAATCTGGTAGCAAAGCCTCTATCTACCATATGGCTCAATTATTTAACTCTTAGGTACTTAAACAAGGTATAATAAAATATATGAACACACAAAGATTTACATATGAATCTTTATAGCAAGTGAAGGCATTTAATTACACAACAATAAAAAAGAAAAACAAAACAAAAGCCAAAAACTTCAATGCTTGTCAACAGATTAGTGAGTAAACAATAAAATACCACTTAGCATAAAAAGAAGCAATTGACACATGCAACATAGATGAATCTTAAGCTGATTATATTGACTAAATGATTCCTGACCAAAATTAAACCAAACCAAAACAAAACCTATGAAAGTCTATGAAATTCTAGATACCATAAACTAATATATTATGATGTACAGTAACCAGTTGCCACCTGGAATGAAGGAGTTTATGGATGATAAAAGAACATGAGGAAACTCTTGCAGGAAATCACTGTATTTATTATCTTGAATGTAGTAATAATTTCCTAGGATTACACATATATCAAACTCATCACAATATATATTTTATCTATGACTAGTTCATTTTATATCAAGTACACATAAAAAAAAAACACAAACAACGAAGCTTACCCCAAACTCACCCCCTTCCAACCAACCACTTTTAAGAAGATTGTTGTGCTAACATAAAAGGTAAAACACTGCAGCTACTAACAGAAAATATCTGTATAGCATTGGGTAGAAAAGTATTTCTTGAGTAAGACAAACAAATTTCTTAACACAAAAAAGTGCTAATAAATTGACAACAATATCTGAATATGCCATAAATATTCTGAAAAATCAATTCAGATAATAGGAAAATATATTTGCATAACATTTGGCCAAAAAAGATTTTATTCAGATTTAATGAAACACAAAGTATCAATTTAAACAAGACAGAATACTCAATAGGATAATGGGGGAAAAAAGTACTAAACAAGCACTTCAAAGAATGGAAAATTTTAAGGACTAATAAATTTATGAAAACATTTTGAAACCGATAAAATCTTACCATAAAACTGCTTATCTATGTTATAAACTAAACATTCAACAGAAAAATCAGAACAGAAAGGCCCTGCAAAAGACTGAAAGACAAGTAGTGGCAAAAGCAGCAGAAACTCTCGCATACTGCTAGTAAGTACATAAATTGCTGCAACTATCACAAAAAATTTATTGGAATTTCTTACGGAATTCAAAATATACATGATCTCTCATCCAATAATTATACTTCAGAGGTTATACCAAGCAGAATTACAGGTATATATTTACGAAAGGACGTGTATAGATCATCCTAACAGCATTCTTTGCAATACTTAACAACTTGTAACAACCTAAACATTCATCAATAATAGAATGGACATATAAAGTATGATCTTTTCATGCAATGGAATACTATATACCTGTATGCTACAGTATATGCATAAGCTATTCATGGTGAACATAGATGAATGTCACAAACATAATTTTGTACAAAGAATGCAAACTGGAAAATGCTTATTATTTACAAAGAGACAATCCTGGAAACACTAATCCAGAGTGTTAAAAGACAGAATTGGGGCTAACAACTTCAATTTATTTTTTATTATTATTTTATAATGACTTTATTATATCATATATTTTTAATTTTAGGCTGCAAAAGGGTAAATGATGGAGGAGGCTTTATTAGAAAACTTTTGGATTTTCACTTCTCTCAGGTTTTAGTTAACCTTGAGTATTTGCTTTGTGATAATTCATTGTGCTATATTTATGTCTTGTGCATTTTTCTCTGTGTGCATTATATTCAATACACAAACTAAAATCAATAAACCAACAAATAGAGATTAAACATGGTTAAAGCAGCACACTACTTTGGGAGATATCAGGAATAAAACAAACTATGAAGCATTGACTGTTTTATATAATTTTATTTTATTTTTGCAACAACAGAGGGAGAAAGAAATCAGAGTAGAAAATGAGCGAGCAGTTTCCAAAGAGAACACAGCACATCTCTTGAGTCATTAAGAATTGAAATAATGCATAGGAAAAGTGAACTTGGAGTATTTTGAGCTGAAGTCACCATGGACTTGAGGAGATTAGCTGATTAATCTTCTGTGGAAATATTTCTTGCCCCTATTTGCAAAGAAGGGAATAGAACATTAGCATCATGAACTCAAAAATATTTTTATTATGAGCACAAGAGCAAGGTTTATGAAATCTCTATTTCGGCTTTATCCTTTCTCTTATCTCTAATATTCACTGACCTTACTCCCACACCATTTTTTAAAATTATTTATACTAGATTACATTCTTCAATTTCAAAGGTGATATGCATGGAGTTCTTTGTTTAAATTGGTGATTGATTGAGTCGTATCATTACACCAGACTCAGTGTATGCTTTATTTCAGATATACCTACCTGCACCTCCTCCCACAGGCCTTAGCCAGTTGTCTTACTTCTAAGCCAGAAAAGTCCTTCCGATGGCTCATGCCATTTAGTAGTTGAGAGCCACAACTGTTTTCTGTGTTGCTGCAGCCGCTATAGAACTGGTAACCCCTCACACACAGTGGCAGCTGACAAGAGACCATCTGCTTTCCCTCCAGCGAAACTGCATGCACAAGCTCTGGCTTCTTCAGTGGATGCCCGGAAGGGCTGCACCACAGAATGTAGAAGTGCTAGGGAGGTAATGTCTCTTGGAGTGATTCTGAGCAACCTAGGACTATCCAGAAATGGGATGTTGCCATAAACATCTATGACACTTGACTGACAAAGCAGATGTGCTTATTGGGAAGCTGTAGCCAACTGGTTAACACGCCACATTACATTTTCTCTTCCCTATCTTTCTTTACAATTTTGCAATCCATTTTTTCTGGGATTGCTTCCCTCCAATAAAGCATTATCATGTAAGCTTTGGCTTCAAGCATTGTTTTTTTTTTTTTTTTTTTTTTTTTTTTTTTTTTTTTTTTTTTTTTTTAGGAGTCCAGGTTAAATCAGTCATTCATACCATTTTGTCCTAGCCTCTTCTCTAAACAATAACAGGGTTAATGGATAAAGCTTATGTTAAAATGGAGATTGTCTTTTTCAGAAGCAAATTAATCTATATAGTGATAGAACTCAAACCCTTTCCTCATTATCTCATTAATTATCTGTATTAGGTGACTAAGCTAAATGATTCAACCAGTTATGAATAAAATGTAAAAAATAAGATAACCAGAAGAAAAAAATATCCTGGTACTTGGCAAGAAATTAATATGGAAAAAAAAAATACTTGCATGAATGAATTACATTACTACACCTTGTTTTTCCTCCTAGTGACACGTTTCCTAGTAGTACAATATTATTGTTAACCCTACATTATCGGATAGTCAAACATAATGCATTCATTTTATAATGTACTATAGTCCATTTAAGCAAATTTTACTGGACAAACTTGGGACAAGTCTTAAGTATATGATTTTTATGTTGCTGTCTTTTTAAAAGTTTTTAGAGGATTAAGAATTGTGCTGACCAAGGCAGACAAAGATGACATAAAGATCAGTGCAGCTCACTGGCATTAAGTCATTTATCAAATGCTGACAAATTACTGATAATTTGTATTGATTCTCTAGCTGGGCTTAGTGAACCGAAAAGCCAAATCCAAATACACACTGAACTAGAATTGGAAACTTGACTGCCTCTATCAAATCAAAGTCAAGTTAAGCTGAAACTTTACCTTATTTCTGTACATTCAGCTCCCCACTTTCTCTTAAATTGAACAAAACATTTAGCTTAATTACTTTAGACTCAAGTCGGTTTTTGCTGTTAGGTATCAAAATATTGCCAAGAGTTTTATATGCCAAGAGTCACAGTGAATTCCAAATTTGTATTATTGCAATGGAACCTTTCTACCAGGGCCAAAGTTTAATTGCTTGAAACCAGCAAAATTTCGCTTGTTTAAGCATGGTTTCAAAACACATCTTTTTGAAATACTTGTTGTTTTTTTAAACACATGCTATAAAGTGCTATATTTAATATTTTACATAATAGTGAAAATAAACTCACACATATTTATATGTTTTTTGCCAGATATCTATTGGTTTGCATGTACATATAAAAGCTCTTACGTTTTGTATATTGAATTATGTAATACAGTGGTATTGCACAGAATATGTATCCTTGGATTCAATAGTAACAACACAAATCTATGAGAATTAATCATATTCAAATATCAGAGGAAAGCTAAGCTCATAAGTTAGTATCTCTTAAATAATAATACAATGAAAATATTTAGCTATGTCTAGTACTCAACCAAAACTTGTCTCTTTTCTGCTTTACTATGCTAAAAATCTATTTTAAAACCATATAATGTATATTATTATATTTATAAATATAGTTATTCTCTCCTATATGTAGTCTTTGTTCCTGGAGATACACCTAGAAACATACTTCATATCTGAAATACATAATTTTAAAAAATATTAATCAATGCCATTAAAGTTCATGAAATAACAAACTGTGGAATATGACTCTTTACTTTCCCTATGCAACCAATGGTTCTATTGCCTTAGCACTCCTCATTTAGGTCATAGGCCTATCAATTGGTTTCTTGTGAAAACATTGGCTTTGAATGACAAAAAAGTCAATCTTTTATTTAGTAATTACCATTTATGGTATTAAACATTTTTTAATTCAAAATGCAAATTATTTTAAGAGACACAATTATTTTGTATATTGAAAGAGTCATGAAATATTCCCATAGGCTTTAAACTGCATGAAATGGCATGTGGATATGTAACACTGTTGTTTACTTTCTTGGCCTAGAGTATCCTAAAATAAAAGGTGGCAATATTTTCATTAAACAAATAAAAAAGAAGTAATTCACATAAATACAAACCTGAAAGAACTTAGTATTTTCTGACCTTATTAGGCAGAGCATAAGCTCTCCACGGCTACACTTGGTCAGTTTTTCACTTGCATAGACACTGAGGCATTTGGATTTATGAATTCAGATTTCTGCAATAAAATTTAGTTTTACTATAAGTAGTAATTAATTTAAGGAGTAGTTGAATGATATGGCTTGCATTGATTATCTTCATACAAAGGGTGAACATTACTGCTATTCTATCAAATTATTTGTGGTTTTACATTATTTCCATAATAGAGAACATCTGTGTATGAAGTGACATTTTAATAACAGAAAATGTCTCTCTTCCTGTGTTTTTAATACCATCAAGAATTTATACCCTTGAAACTCACTACAATTTTTAGATGCTATATTTCTTGAAAATAGGAACATTCCTCCAAAATGGTAATGTGTATAGAATTAAGAAAGAATGCACATCATGATGGAGAGTTGGTCCCTTTTAGAGATACCATCTGTCACACAGGGTTTTGGCATGGGTTAAGAAAGAGGCTTTTTTGGGAAAAGGGAAATCACAAGGCCAGGTCAACAACATGAAGATCCTCCAGTCTCTAGTCTCTCTATTGACTCATGACCACTGAATATAGGGTGCTTTTTATTCATGTGAGAAAGACCCTCTTTCACTGTGAGCTCCCCTTTAATATGTCAGTTGAGGGCAAGAAACTTCACCAATTGGAGGATACACTGATAGTTCAATATTGGACAGTATTGATTTGGGTGGCAGCTGTTTATGGGGGCTGTATGGAAGACCAGACGATCTGCATCTGGGAACTCAGTAGGAGTCATACTCTACGAGTATTGGTGGTTATTGTTGAAGAAGCCAAGATTATTGTGGGAAACTAAGCTTGGGCAGCAACACTGAAGTTGAAAGAAGTAAGACCCACCTCTCTTGTCCACTTGTTGTCTAGGCAACTCAAGATTCTCACTGGAGGTCATTTTTCAGAAAATCTTCTTTCTTGCAAAGCATATTTTATCATACTTGATAAACACACTGGAATTTTAAAAAGCTAAAGAGACAACGCTAAACTCTGGGAAGATTTATTAAGTGCATTTGATTTAATTTATTTTGACTTTGACCTTTACAAAATAGCTGATGAATCAAAACAAGCGGGAATAAAAATGTAGTACATTTTGAAGTGTGATAAGTTTAGCTAGTTGCTTTAGAAATAAAGGGAGATTATGATTTTGTAGAAGGATAAACATTATTTTGTTAGTTTTGTAATAAATGATGTTATTTCACAAAAATTAAGAAGATTGTTATAAGAAGAATTTTTATAGAGAAATATTTGTTTTCAGAAAAATATTCTAATTTTTGTATTAGCTTACAAATATCCCAAGGGCATTATTATTCTAACCAATTACTGGTTTCTAAGATTTTAAAGAAGATGAAACAGCTATGATATCATTATACTAAAATATCATTCTTGTCATATCAGAATTTGTATCTTCATTACCTCTTCCTGAATACAAACTATGCAAATTAATACAGTCAATAGATGAAGAAAACATTTATCTTTGAAATGCAGAGTTCAAATAGTTATCTTTAAAAATTAAAAAAAAAGAAATGTAAGAGAAGATACCTTCAAAGTCTTAGTAATTTTGCAGTTTGCGATTTGATTTTGTGATGTACCAGTACCTTGGGATAGAGATAGGCTTTTCACAAACCTAGTGGCAGTAGAATAAAGGCATAGAGAACAAATTGTTACAGTTTAAGTTTCTAGCTCATTTTTTAGGGAATTGCTACTTATTTATGTATTTTAACTTTATGAATTCAAACACTTGAATTATAAATTAATGTAATGATGGAAGAGGCATTCTCTCTGAAATAGGTTTTGTTTTGGCTTGCTTTAAAAATTTTCCTGTACATAGAGCTGTATACTAGCTCTTGCAAAACAACAGCTGTTTCACTCATGGGCTTCTATATAAAATCCATGAGAAATGAAAGAGCTGTGACATTTGGGCAGAGTTCAGTCCAAATATATTTACATGACAAGTATTCTTACTTTCTGTTTCTGTTGACTCCAACCATGCAGAGGCACAATTTAGTCACATTCCCTAAAATAGAGCTTTCATGTTTATAGAATACCACAGTCCATGTGTGGTCGGAGCATTTCCATGAACTGAAGCCACATGCCCTACAGCCTGCTGCTTCGATGACTGCCAATATTTTGCAATAAGAACGAAGTTCCAGGTGCATCCATATTACACTACTAATTCTATATCAACCAGAAGGAAAAAATGCAAAAGTCTCCGAATTACCCTTCATAATTGCCACAGCTATCACATTTATTCCCGAGTATCCAAGTTTACCTCAAGAGAACAATATATATCTAACATTTCTATCTCAGATAAATATACAAAACTCTTTATTTGCTAATGAAAATGAGTCCAAAACAAGAAACTTAGCTTACTATGACATATGTAACTGAGGCAGAAATTCTGCTTTTTAAACTGTGAAACAAAATGTTTTCATATTATCTGTGGAACTAAAAGCTATTATATTTTCCGACCAAATATTAATGATTTGTTGTAAAGTAGCTAAAACCTAACACAAAGTAGAAAACAAATTTAAAGCATTTAACTTCAGGAAAATAAATGCCTATAGCTTGAAAATCAGATAACTAAAATATTGGAGATAGTGGATTTAAGGCCAGTTTTAGAATAAAGCATTCACAACAGTATGAATATATTACAGCTGACGTACAATTCCCAAAGCATGTTCATGTTGGCTAATAAAATAAAATATTTTAACAATATCATTAGGAAGGTATGAGTATCTAATGTCTTCAAAAGTAATATTCGGAAAGGCTAAGTTTATCTTCCAAGGTTACAAAATTTTTACTCAAAGCCCTTTAATGTTCTTTTTTTCTTTTTTCACTTTTGTTTTTTTATCTATTGTTAGCCCTGCCTTTTCAAAAATTTCCCAGGCAAGATTCAATAGCCAATTGCTTTAATTCGTTCAAGTATATGTCACCCCTGTTAATTTTCAAGAAAAGCAATTTTATTTTTCTATACCTTTTTTTTCTCAGATTCAGATGTTTGAAACATTTGTTAACTCCCATTTGATTCCTTTTAAGTCACAGGTTACTAAACTGTATGCACTTCACTTGTAAGGACTTAGATTGGACAATTAAAACTTCTAATCCATAAACACTATTCTTTTATTTATGTCTTCTTCCATTTATTTCATTAATGTTTTACAGTTTTCAGTGTACAGGTCTTTCACCTCCTTGGTTAAATTTATTCCTAAGTATTTATTTTTTGTGACTATTGTAAATGGGATTGCTCTCTGGAATTTTTTTTTTTCTAGAAAGCTCATTACTAGTGTACAGAAATGCTACTGATGAGTGTATATTGATTTTGTGTAGTGTAATTTTACTGAACTTGTTTACCACTTCTAACAGTTTTTAAGCTCTCCTATATATATAACGCTATGTAATCTTCAAGTGGACAATTTTCTGTTTTCTTTCTCATATGGATGCCTTTTATTTCTTTTCTCCTGCCTAGTTCCTCTGGGTAGGACTTTCAGTAATATAGTGAATAGGAGTGGTGAAAGTAGGCATCTTTGTTTTGTTTTGGATCTTTGAGAAAAACATTTCAGTTTTTCTTATTATATATGATGTTAGCGGTGGGTTTGTCATATATAGGCTTTATTGTGTTGAGGTACCTTCTTTTGTACCTAATCTGTTGACAGTTTTTATCATAAAAGGATGCTGAATTTCATCAAATTCTTTTTCTGCCTCTGATAAGATGATCATAAGATTTTTGCTTTTCATTTTTTAATGTGTGATATTTACTGATTCGTGAATTCTTATTGCATCCCACGAATAAATATGACTTGATCATGGTGAATCATCCTTTTAGTGTGTTGTTGAGTGTTTCTTGCTTGCATATTGTTGAGGAGTTATGCAATCATATTCATCAAGGATATTGGTCTGCAGTTTTAGCGATTTTTTTTGTTGTTGTTTTTGTGATATCCTTATTGAGATTTGGTATCAGGGAAATGCTGGCCTCATAGAAAGAGTTTGGAAGTGTTCCCTGCCCTTTGATTTTTTGCAGAAGTCTGAAAAAAAATTTGATATTAATTATTTTTTAAGTGTTTGGTAGAATTCAACATTGACATCAGATCCTGGGCTTTTCTTTGATGGGAGACTTCTTTTTTTTTTTTTTTTTTTTTGAGACGGAGTCTCGCTCTGTCGCCCAGGCTGGAGTGCAGTGGCGCGATCTCGGCTCACTGCAAGCTCCACCTCCCGGGTTCACGCCATTCTCCCGCCTCAGTCTCCGAGTAGCTGGGACTACAGGCACCCGCCACCACGCCCGGCTAGTTTTTTGTATTTTTAGTAGAGACGGGGTTTCACCGTGTTAGCCAGGATGGTCTCGATCTCCTGACCTCGTGATCCACCCGCCTCGGCCTCCCAAAGTGCTGGGATTACAGGCTTGAGCCACCGCGCCCGGCCTGATGGGAGACTTCTATTGTTGATTTAATCTCTTCACTCATTATTTGTATGGTCAGATTTTTCATTTATTCATGATTCAATCTTTGAAATATGTATATGTCTGGGAATGTATTCATTTTTCCTAGGTTATTTAATTTTTATTATATAATTGTTCATCATATGCTCTTACAATCACTGTATCTTTGTGGTGTCAGTTGTGATGCCCTTCTATCCATTCTAATTTTTTATTTGAGTCTTCTCTTGGTTAGTCTAGCTAAAAGTTTTTAAATTTTGTTTACCTTTTTAAAAAATCAGGTCTTAGTTTTGTTAATCTTTTGTGTTGTTTTACTAGTCTCTGTTTCATTTATTTCTCTGATCTTCATTATTTATTTTCTTCTGCCAATATTGGACTTACTTTGTTCTTTTTCTATTTCTTTGAGGTATAACATTAAGTTATTTGCAATCTTTCTTCTCTTTTGAAGTAGCTATTTATTGTTATAAACTTTACTTTTAGAATTGCCTTGACTGCATCCCATAAGTTTTGTTATATTGTGTTTCCATATTTGTTTGTCTAATTTTTTTTTTAATTTTCTATTTAATTTCTTTATTCACTCATTGATTATTCAGGAACATATTTTTTATTTCAATGTATTTGTGAATTTTCCAAAATTCCTCATGTTATTGATTTCTAGTTTTATGCTATTATGGTCAGAAAAGGTATTTGATATAATTGTAACCTTCTTACATTTGCTAAGACTTGTATTTTGGCCTGACATATGATCTAGCCTGGAGAATCATCTATGTGCACTTGAGAAGAATGTGTATTCTCTTGCCGTAGAATGGAATGTTCTGCATATGTATTAGTTCTATTTGATTTGAAGTGTTTAACTCCAATGTTTCCTTATTAATTTTCTATCTAGGTGATTTGTCCAATATACAAGGTGGTGTACTGAGGTTCCCTACTATTACTATATTGCAATTTACCTCTCCTTTTATAATCTTTAATATTTACTTTAGATATTTAGAAGCTTCACTATTGAATGCACATACATATTTACAATTGTTTTATTCTCATGATGAACTGATCTTTTTAACATTATATAATGACTGTCTTTGTCTCCTTGTATAGTTTTTTTTTTTTTAATTTAAAGCTTATTTTCTGTGATATAAGTATCTGTCATCGCTGTTCTTTTTGGTTTCCATTTGCATGGAGTATTTTTTTCCCATATCTCCAATTAAGGGATGAAATATTTTTCCATTCCCTTACTTACAGTCAATGTATGTCCTTAAAACTGAAGGACAGCTCTCGTACATAGCATATATTTGTTGAGTCTTGTGTTTTCTTTCATACACTCATTAGTTTACGTCTTTTTATTGGTTTATTTAATTCATTTAAATTCAGGGTAACTGTTGATACGTAAGAATTTATCACTGCTATTTTGTAAATTGTCTTCTGTTTTATTACATAATTTTTTTTTCTCTTGCTGATTTCTTTATGGTTTGGTGGTTTTCTGTACTAGTATGTTTTGAATATTTTTTATTGTTGTTTTATGTATCTTATGTACAGTTTTGCTTTTTTATTACCATAATTATTATAAAGAATATCTTAAACTTATTATCAGTCTATTTCAGACTGATAAGCTTTTATTCTTTTTCATTCTTTTTTTTCTTTTTGCTCCTCTGATTAAGTAATTTAAAATTTTCTGTCTTCATGCTCATTAATTCTTTCTTCAGCTTGATCAAGCTGGTTATTAAAGCATTTTACTGCATTTTAAATTCAGTCTTTATGTTTTTCATCTCTACAGTTTCTATTTTTTATTGTCTCTATTTCTTTTTTCAATCTGTTCATTTGTGTTCACGTACCGTTTTCCAATTTTTATTTAAATAATTATTTTTATACTCTTGGAGTTTATTAAGAATTCTTAAGATAATTACTTAAATACTTTTTGTCATCTTATGGATTTCTCTTTCATTGGAGTCTATTGTTGGAACCCTGTTATTTCTTTTGATGGTGGCATTATTTCCTTAGTCTTTGTAATCCTTGTGTCCATGTGTTGTTGTTTGCAAATTTCTGAAGACAATCTCTTTTCCTTGTTTTCAAAGATATTCTTTGGCAGGGATAGACCTCCACTATTTATTCTAGTGTATGATTCCAGATATTCTAGCTAGTAGAGACCCTGGGCAGGCAGACTTGCTTTTAGTTTCTCTGGCTGACTTACTACCATTGCTCTAAATTTGTGTTGGTTAGTTTCTGTTTTTTGGCAAGACCACTGGTTCAGTCCTACAATTAGATTGAGTCACTGGATGCACACTGCAACGGTGATCTGGCTAGGTCACAGTGTTTACTCCTTGCTCAGAAGGTACCACTATTTGACTTCAGCAATTGGATAGAGTTGCAGGAGGGGCCTCATTGTTTAGTAGATCAAGATGGATGCACTAACTGCTATACTCAACAGAAATGCGTGGTTGAGATATCTCTTCTTGAGTGGAGTGTGGGGGTGGCTTTGAGGTTGCAGCAAGTGCTGGTTGAACTCCTAGGTGTGGGAGAAGTAATGCTTGCTTGTTGTCATAATTTAATGCAGTGGTCATGTTTCTCCCTGTGTGCACCCCTGGGCCTGAAATCTGGCTATCTTAGTGCTCTAGCCAGTGAGCATGCATCAGCTCTTCTGAAGGTGATCAGCTCGGCTTTTTGGGTGGGCTATGTGATCACAAATGATAGCTCTGATTCAGCACCACTGAAGGCAAGTAAGTTGAGGTTTCACTGAACTCTGCATGGTGATCTATGTGGGTTCCACTTTTTTTGCTTCATTTTTATCTGGCCCCTGCAATCTTTCCATTCACTTCCTCCTATGTTTTTCATTCCCTGTTAGGTGAGAGTGCATTGAGCTCCCTGTGAAGTATCTCAGAATGCTAGGGAAGCTGAGTATCCACTTTCCCAGTTCTCTTTTTCCACTGTGGGAACCATGGGCCCTAGGGATTCATTCCTCTCTGTGGCACTTGGCCAACTTGGAGGAGGGAGTGGTACAATGCAGCCAAAGTGAGACTGGTTCTGTTACCTTTTTCAATGCAAATTTTTGTTCAATCATGTTTCACAGGTCTCTCAAGCTCATTCCCATGTTCAAGGTTTAAACCTGGTATTTCTGTCTGTGAATAATTTCAAGTTGATCTTTTATGACCAAGAGAGTGAACCCTGGTACCTCCTATTCTGCCATCTTGCTGATGTCACAGTATAAAGCCAAATTTTATAAAACATTTTTATAAGCTAGAATGATGCTAAGTAGTTTACATGTACTACATATTGAATACTCATATGGTCAATTTTTCAGATAAGAAAACTCAGACAGAAGGTAAAATATCACTGACCCATATCACAGAGCAGGAACAGCCAGAATTTCAATTCATATCAGGAGAACCCAACCCCGATGGCTAATGTGAGTTCTTTTCTATTCCCTAAGTGTCTTGGCTGGTTTGAGAAATAAAGGGAAAGAGTACAAGGGAAAGAAATTTTAAAGCTGGATGTCCATGGGAGACATCACATATCGGCAGGTTCCGTGATGCTCCCCTATCAGTAAAACCAGCAAGTTTTTATTAGCGATTTTCAAAAGGGGAGGGAGTGCACAGATAGGGTGTGGGTCACAGAGATCACATACTTCACTAGGTAATAAAATATCACAAAGCAAGTAGAGGCGGGGTGAGATCACAGGACCACAGGCTGGGACGAAATTAAAATTGCTAATGAAGTTTTGGGCACACATTGTCATTGATAACATCTTATCAGGAGACAGGGTTTGAGAGCAGACAACCTGTCTGGCCAAAATTTATTAGGCTGCAATTTCCTCGTTCTAATAAGCCTGGAACACTACAGGGGACCAGGGCTTATTTCATCCCTTTGGTAAACATAAAAGACTCTGCCCCCACAGGGGCCGTTCATAGGCCTACCCTCAGGGACACATTCTCTTTCTCAAGGATGATCCTTACTGAGAAAAAGAATTCAGTGATAGTTCCCCTATTTGCCTTTGAAAGAAGAGAAATATGGTTCTGTTCTGTCCAGCTTACCAGAAGAGTCCAAAGTCTTATCTCTCTTGTTCCCTGAACATTGCTGTTATCCTGTTCTTTTTTCAAGATGCCCAGATTTCATATTGTTCAAACATACATGCTCTACAAACAATTTGTGCAGTTAACACAATCATCACAGGGTCCTGAGGTGACATACATCCTCCTCAGTTTATGAAGATGATGGGATTAAGAGATTAAAGTAAAGATAGGCACAGGAAGTCACAAGGGTATTGATTGGGGAAGTGATAAGTGTCCATAAAATCTTCACAATTTATGTTCAGAGATTTCAGTAAAGACAGGTGTAAGAAATTATAAAATTATCAATTTGGAGAACTAATAAATGTCCATGAAATCTTCACAATTTATGTTCTTCTGCTACAGCTTCAGCTGGTTCCTCCATTCGGGGTCCCTGACTTCCTACAACAAATTCAGGTTCAAATGACTCCATCACTCAGTTATATGCATCATCCATACTCGAGATTAATTGCAAACCTTGCATTGAATAGCCTTCCTCTTGTACGTTCTGCCCTTTACCACTTGCTTTCAAGGAGTTTGTGGAACTATAATTTCTGTGGTCTTCATTATGTGAACATTTTATGTCCTTTATAGTTTACAAAATTGTGACATTCAGAAATTATTTCCAACTTGCATCTCCTTCCTTTAGCACATCCTTTTGAAAAACATCGTAAACCAATTTGTATGATGAGATTTAGCATAGTCATTTCATTTAAATCAAAAATCAAGTTTAAGTAATTAACAATTATAGTTTGTCTTCTTATTTCCTAAAGAAATTTCACACCATACACATTATACACCATATCTCTCAAAAATGTTAACAATTGTAAAGACAAGCAATCATTAAACTATGGTGGTAATCTTTCTCTAAAAATTAATTAGTAATGAAACTAAAATATATTTGCTATTGTTTGAATCACATACTTAGTATAACTCTTATTAACTTCTGAATAATGATTGCACTAGTTAAAGTCATAGAGAAAAGTAATTGACCTTAATTACTATTATATCTTACTATAAAATATAGTCCTAAACCTATGAAGCAGCATTTCTTAACATATTCCTCCCACTCCAATATTGTCATTATTTTCAGCAAACACAAAACTTTAAGTTTGCAGGTCCTTAAAGTAAAGCAAGTAAGGGTGACTTCAACTTGTTTATGCGGTATAAAACACACAGAGCCGGCCGGGATCGCTGGCTCGAGCCTGTAATCCCAGCACTTTGGGAGGCCGAGACGGGCAGATCACGAGGTTGGGAGATCAAGGAGACCACCCTGGCTAACAGGGTGAAACCCCGTCTCTACTAAAAAATACAAAAAACTACCTGGGCGAGGTGGCGGGTGCCTGTAGTCCCAGGTACTGGGGAGGCTGAGGCAGGAGAATGGTGTGAACCCGGGAGGCGGAGCTTGCAGTGAGCTGAGCTCCCGCCACTGCACTCCAGCCTGGGCGACAGAGCGAGACTCCGTCTCAAAAAATAAAAATAAAAAAAACAAAAAACACAGTGCCATCTATCCATAGACAGGAATAATTCAATTTACAAACAATAAAACATGTAAACACTGACATTTGTACCAATAGCTTTTCTTTTTCTTCCTTCTTTCTTTCCAATTTTTACCCTTTCTATCTTTCTTTATATGATATGATATTTAACTAGAAGTGAAGAATGTAGAGTTTATACAGCTGATACTGACAGGAACAGGAGACAGGGGAACACTGGGTAGAAGAGGGCGGTTCCCTGGCAAAGGTCCTACCCTCAAGCCTGGATACCGATGGCCCTAAATGAGAACAGGAATCCCTGTTTTCACACCCCAAAAGTTACCTTTTGTCCTGCTATACTCCCTATCCTGCACCCACATAAATCCCAAACCCCAAGCTCCAAAACAGACCAGCAGGCAAAGAGATGATGAGACAAGCGGATGTAAGGTAGAACAACACGACAGAGAAAGAGAGAAGAGGAGGGACGTCCGGGTGCCTCTATCGCTGGCTGCTGTCTATTGGCAATATTTTTTTCTTTTTTTTTTTTTTTTTTTTTTTGACAGAGCCTTTGTCTGTCTCCAGGCTGGAGTGCAGTGACGCAATCTCGACTCACTGCAACCTACTCCTCCCAGTTTCAAGCAATTCTCCTGCCTCAGCCTCCCGAGTAGCTGGGACTACAGGCACGCGCCACGACACCCAGCTATTTTTTTTTTTTTTTTTGTATGTTTAGAAGAGATGAGGTTTCAGCTTGCTGGCCAGGCTGGTTTTGAACTCCTGACCTCATGATCCGCCCACCGCGGCATCCCAAAGTGCTGGGATTACAGGAGTGAGCCACGGCGCCTGGCCAGTAAATATTTTTAGATGCATTTAAAAAATTGATCCTAGGCTGGGCTCATGGCTTATGCCTGTAATTTCAACACTTTTGGGGGCCATGGGGGTTGGATTACTTGAAACCAACAGTTCAAGACTAGCCTTTAGTGAGACGCATCTCTACAACAAATAATAAGAAGAATCAGCCAGACATGGTGGCGCCTGACTATAATCCTGGCTACTTAGGAAACTGAGGTGGGAGAATCACTGGAACCCAGGAGTTCCAAGGGGCAGTTAACTATAATTCTGCTACCGCACTCCAGCCTGGGCAACAGAACAAGACACATTCTCAAAAATAAAAATAAAAATAAAAATAAAAATGTTCCTAACAAGAAGATGATTGGATGCTATATGTATAATTATCCCCTTTTTGTTTTTACCTTCTGAATTTCAAATGGAATATTTCCAACAGCATTAAAATACATTCAAGTATCTTCTAATCAAAATAACAATTCCCTCCTTGATTCCAGGTTTCCCATCTAGAATTCTATTATACTTCATTGCCCAATTCTTCCGTTTCTTTCATTTTTTGCTGAGACTACTGTCATTAAAACTAATATATGGGGGAGGAGAATCACAAAACTTTTTAATGTTGTTGATTTTTCCTGCTTTTAGTAGGTTTTGTAATACAGATGGCATGTAAATAAATATATCCTTAGTTATATCCAAACTCTTTACAGTGTATTTTTTAAGATATCAATTTTGTTTTTTTGTAAGTTTTTTTCACTAGTTGGAATTCCATTTTGTTAACCTTGTATCTCCTGCCCTCTTTCTTATCTCTTATTTTAAATGAAAGAGAAAATTAATTATTCATAATATTTGGCATTGTCTGAACAATTATGTCTTCTCTTTTTTTCTTTCTTCCTTAACATTTATTAAAAGCTTTCTGTGAACTACATGTTGAGGATGCTGGGTAAAACCACCTACCATCAAGTAGTGTATTATTTGGTTAAGAAAACCATATTAAAATTGTAAGCTGGAGTAAGACTATTTTTACAGAAAGATTTTTCTGACAACTTTGTGGAGAAGAGAGACAAAACTGGACTCAGGAGGAGGCTAGTTCAGAGACTGTTGAAATTATTTAGGAAAATATAATGCAGGAGGGTTGAAAAATGGGATAAAAAAGAAGTTAGAATAGAAAGAAAAAAGAAGAAGGATGAACATGGACAGGACTAATAATGTCATCTGAAGTGGACAGAAGAAAAATCAACCTAAGATAGAGACTTCCATTTATTAGAGATGTTGCTGGGATCAACATTCCAAGAGCAATGAACACTACAGAGAAGTTCCTTGCTTTCATTAGAATGAATAAGAATACAAGTTAGTGTACAATATAAATTCAGAAACTGCCGAGTGCTGTGGGGGAAAATGTGCTAGAACTTGACTGGGGATTGGGTGAATAGTTCAATTTGGTGATCTCTGTAGGGCTTTTTGAGGAGATGAAATGTAAGCTGAGGCCTGAATGAGCAGGAAGAAGTTACATAAATGTCATATGTGAGCATTCTAGGCAAATAAAATAGCAAATAAAGAGGCAAATTGGCACGTTTGAGGAACAAATATGGAGTTTCAGAGATGCATAGACATCCTTGTTACTGCCACTTCTTTCTTCAGTCTAATTTTACCAATACTCATTCAGCAAGCCTATGTCAACACCAAGAGTTATTCACACATCAGCTAAGGCAGTAACAATTTTTATTGTTTGCTCAACTACTTATCAGTTTAATGACAGAAAATATGCTAACATTTAGGAGTATAAACACATCTCCTTATTTCACTAAAATGTCTCTGTCACTTGACTCAGTCACTGAAATGGAAACCATTATCCAATACTAAGGCCATCCAGTCCCCCATGTACTGTGCAAGAATTTCTGACCCTCCGAAGTTACAGAATCCTAAAAGGAAATGTTTCCCTATTGCTTCCAGGAGTCTGGGTACCTATCTGGGCCTACGAGTTTTTTAAGTAGGGTGATCCAGCTTGCTTGTAGCCCAACTACCTTTCTTCTGAAAGACACTTCCTCTTTTTTGTATAAATTTAAGATCATTGTGCAAAATTTCAGGAGTATTTGTAATATTTCTATGCTCCAAGTGTGAAGTCTCCAGCTCTGTCCTTTGTTTTCAAGATTGCGTTGGCCATTCGGAGTCCACTGTGGTTTCATATAGATTTTAAGATATTTTTTCTATTTCTATAAAAAATATCATCAGAATTTTAATAGGAATTATATTACATTTGTAGACCACTTTGTGTAGTATGAACATTTTAACAATATTGATTCTTCCACTTCATGAGCATCTTGTATTTCTACATTTGTCTGTGTCATTAATTTCACACATCAATGTTTTACGCTTTTCAGTATACAAGTATTTTACCTCTTTAAGTTTATTCCTAAATACAGGCACGTTTTATCACTTTTTTGCTATCGTGTATTGGGTTGTTTTCTTAATTTCCTTTTGAAATAGCTAATTGTTTGTGTATAAAAAATGATAGATTTTTGCATTTTGACTTTATATCATACAACTTTACTGAATTTGTTTATTAATTCTGACAGGAATTTTTGTGTCATTAGGGTTTCATATACATATATATCTGTTTGAAGATTATATAATATATAGGAATGAATGTACATATTATAATCTATAAACAAATTATATACATAAATATGTTTATAATCTGCAAACAGATAATTTTATATCTGTCTCTATGATTTGAATGTCTTTCATTTATTTTAATTGCCTAATTCCGCTGACGAGGACTTCCAGTATTTTGTTGAATGGATGTGGTGAAAATGGACATTTTTGATTTGTGCTGAATCTTAGGGAGAAAACTTTCATTTTTTCCACTTATTATGATGTTGACTGTGGGCTTCTTCTATCTGACCATTATTCTGTTGAGTTAAATTATTTTTATACTTATTTGTTGAAGATTTTAACATAAATTGATGTTGAACTTTGTAGGGTGCTTTTTCTGCATATATTGAGGTGATCATGTATTTTTTTTTATTTTTTCAATGTGATGTATTACATTGATTGATATGTGTATGTTGGACCATATTTGCACTCCAGGAAAAAATACCACTTAGGCATGGTCTATGACCCTTTTAATGTGCTTTTTAATTTGATTTTCTAATATTTCATTGAGGATTTTTTTATTTGTGTTCATCAGATACATTAGCCTGTCATTTACTTTCTTTGTGGTATCTGGTTTTGAAATCAGGGTAATGCTGGTACCATAAAATGAGTTTGAAAGTGTTTCTTCTTTCATTTTTCAGAAGATTTTAAGAAGCATTGATTTTGATCTTATTTTGAATATTTGGTAGAGTTAACCTTTGTAGCCTTTTATTGGTTTGAAAGTTATTGAACACTAATTCAATCTCTTCATTTGCTATTGGTATTTTAGACTTTCTCTTTCTTCATAATTGAGTGTTGGTAGGTTAAATGTCCTAGCAATTTATTCCTTGTTTCTAGGTTATTCAATCCATAGGTATATAGTTGTTAATAATAATCCTTTATGATACTTTTGATTTCTGAGTCAGCCATTGCAATGTATCTTTTTTTTGTTTCTGTATTTTATTTATTTGACTCTTCTCATTTTTTCTTAGTCTACCTAAAAGTTTGTTGATGTTGTTTATCTTTTCAAAAAGCCAACTTTTAGCCATGCTTATTTTTCTCTATTTTTTTAGTTCTGCTCTGATTTATTTCTTTTCCAGTCTACATTATTTCCTTATTAAAACTAATTTTGGCCTTAGAATTTTTTTTTTTTCTTCTAGCTCTTTGAGTTAAAAAATTAGGTTGCTTGAGATTTCTTTGCTTTTTAATGTATTTATTTATTGCAATAAACTTCCCTCTTGGTAATATTTTCTCTGCATCTTATATGTGGTGGATTTACTTCTCAATTACACTTGTCTCAAGATACAGTTATAATTGTTTTTTTGATTTATTCATTGACCTAATGATTGTTTAAGATTGTGTTATGGGGTTTTCACATATCTGGTTTTTTTTTTCCTGTTTTCTTGGTGTTAGTGACACCGAGTTTCACTTAATAATAAACTGAAATTATGATGAGGAAAAAATATGGAATAATTTAATCATATTGAATATGTTAAAAATTGTTTTATGATCTAACATGTGATCTATTGTGGAGAATGCTGTGTATGCATTTGAGAAGACATGTATACTTACATTGTCGAGTAGAAAGTTCTGTATGTGTCTATAGGCTATTTGGTGTATAGTACTATTCGTGCCACCTATTTATTTTATTGATTTTCTTCCTGGATATTGAATCAGTTATTGTGAGAAGGATCCTGAGGTCCTCTGCTATCCTTGTATTGCTTTCAGTTTCTCCTCTCAGATCTGCCAATAGTTGCTTTATATATTTAGGTATTCTAATGATGGGTGTGTATATATTTATAATTTTTATATCTTTCTATTGAATTTACTGGTGTTTTCATTATATAATGACCTTCTTTATCACTAGACACATTTTTTGACTTAAAATTTATTTTGGCTAGTATAGGTGAGCCACCCATGCTTTCTTGTGGTTACCATTTGCATGAAATATTTATTTCCATCTCTTTACTTTCAGTCTACATGTATCGTTAAATCTAAAATGAATTTCTTGTAGAACATATCATTAGATTTTGTTTCTATTTTTAATTTTGAAATAGCTCTGTTCAAGTAATCTTGCCTTTTAATTGAGGAGTTTAATTCATTTGCTTTTAAGGTAATTATTTACAGGTCAAGACTTCTTATTGCCATTTGTAAGTTGTTTTATGTTTTCCAGTTTGTTGTCCACCTTTCTTTCTTGTTGTGTTCCCTTATTCTTTAATGATTTTGGTAGTAATTTGTTTTAATTATTTTCCCTTATCTCTGGTGTATTTATTATAATCTTTTCTCATTAATTTACACAAAGGTTTCATAAAATATCTTACAGCCATAAATATGTATTTTAAGTTAATAACAGCTCAGCTTCATTAACACACATGAAGTCTACATTATACTCCTCCCAATATTCTTTGTGTTCTTGTAATCAGATTTTCTCTTTATACTGTGTATTCATTGACAAATTTTTATCTTAATGTTGATGTCAGAATATGAAGTAAATTATGCACTCCATTTCAATTTTTTTGTTATTCTGCAGCTATGTACATATTTACGTTTACAAGTCAGTTTGACTCTTTCATGTGCTTTTGCATTGCTGTTGACCATGTGTTTCTTTGTTAATTTCTTTCCTTCCTTTTTTATTTCCTTTCTTCCTTCCTTCCTTCCTTCCTTCCTTCCTTCCTTCCTTCCTTCCTTCCTTCCTTCTTTCCTTCCTTCCTCCCTCCCTTCTTTCTTTCTTATAACTTTTATTTCAGATTTGGGGGTACATATGAAGACTAGTTACATAGGTAAATTCATGCTACCGGGGTTTGTGGTACAGATTATTTCATCACACAGCAATTAAGTCCAGTACCCAATAGTTATCTTCCTTGCTCCTCTTCCTCCTTCCTCCTTCTACCCTCAAGTAGACCCCAGTGTCTATTTCATTGTGTTCATAAGTTTTCTTCATTTAGTTGCCACTTATAATTGAGAACATGCAGAATTTGGTTTTCTGTTTCTGTGTTAGTCTGCTGAAGATAATAGCCTCCAGTTTGATTCATCTTCTTGCAAAAGACATAAGCTCATTCTTTTTTATGACTGCATAGTATTCCGTGGTAGATATGTACCACATTTCTCTTTATGCAATCTGTCATTGGTGAGCATTTAGGTTGATTCCATGACTTGCTATGGTGAATAGTGCTGCACTGAACATTCAGGTGCATGAGTCTTTATGGAAAAATGATTTATATTTCTCTGGGTAAACAACCAGTAATGGATTGCTGTATCAAATGGTAGTTCTGCCTTTAGCTCTTTGAGGAATCATCACACCAATTTTCACAATGGTTGAAATAATTCACACTCCCAACAAGAGTGTATAAATGTTCCTTTTTCTCCACAACCTCAACAGTATCTGTTACTTTTTTGACTTTTTATAGTAGCCATTCTGATTGGTATGAGATGGTATCTAATTGTGTTTTGACTTACATTTTCCTAATAATCAGATCAATGATGTTTAGCTTTTTTTTCCATATGTTTGTTGGGCACACATATGTCTTCTTTTGAAGGTGTTTGTTCATGTTCTTTGCCTACTTTTTAATGAAATTTTTTTCTCTTGTAAATGTGTTTAAGTTTCTTACAGATGATAAATATTAGACTTTTGTCAGATGCATAGTTTGCGGCTATTTTCTCCAATTCTGTAAGTTGTCTGTTTACTTTGTTTGCTGTGCAAAATCACTTCTGTTTAATTAGATCCCATTTGTCAATTTTGTTCTTATTGTGATTACTTTTGGTGTCTTGTCATAACATCTTTGCCCATTCCTTTGTCCAGGATGGTATTGGCTGGTTTGTCTTCCAAGGTTTTTATAATTATGGATTTTACATTTAGGTCTTTAATACATGTTGAGTTGATTTTTTTATATGGTGTAAGGAAGGGGTCCAGCTTCAGTCTTCTGCATATGGCTAACCAGTTTTCTCAGCACCATTTATTGAAAAGGGACTCTTTTCCCTATTTCTTTTATTGTTTTTGTTTTGTTTTATTTTTTTAGCTTTGTCGAAGATCAGGTGGTCAAAGGTGTGTGGCCTTATTTTGGAGCTCTCTATTCTGTTCCATTGATCTCTGTGCCTGTTTTTGTATTGGTACCATGCTTTTTTGATTATTGTAACACTGTAGTATAAAGTCAGATAATGTGATGCCTTCAGCTTTGTCTTTTTTTCTTAGGATTGCCTTGGCTATTCAACCTCTTTTTTTTTTTTTTGGTGACATATGAATTTTAAAGTATTTTTTCTAGTTTTGTGAGGAATGTCATTGGTAATTTAATAATAATAGCATTGAATTTGTAAATTGTTCTGGGCAGAATGGCCATTTAAATGATATTGATTCTTCCTATCAGTAAGATGGGATGTTTTTCCATTTGTGTGTGTCTTCTCTGACTCCTTTGAGCAGTGTTTTGTAACTCTCACTGTAGAGCTCTTTCATCTCCCTGGTTAGCTGCATTACTAGGTATTTTTTTCTTTTTGTGGAAACTGTGAATTGGATTGCCTTTCCAATTTGGTTCGCAGCTTGGCTATTGTTGGTATATGGAAATGTTAGTGACTTCTGCACTTTGATATTGTATCCTGAAACTGCTGAAGTTGTTTATCAGCAGAAGGAACATTTGAGTCAAGACTATGGGGTTTTCTACATATAGAATTACATCATCTGCAAACAGAGATAGTTTGACTTCCTCTCTTCCTATCTGGATGCCTTTATTTCTTTGTCTTGCCTGATTGCTCTGGCTAGGACTTCAAATTGCTCTGGCTGTGTTGAATATGAGTGGTGAGAGAGGGCATCCTTATCTTGTGTTGGTTTTCAAGTAGAATGCTTCCAGCTTTTGTACATTCAGTATAATGTTGGCTGTGGGTTTGTCATTCATGGCTCTTATTATTTTGAGTTACGTTCTATATTTATTTTATTTTATTTTATTTTTGTTATACTTTAAGTTCTAGGGTACATGTGCACAATGCGCAGGTTTGTTACATATGTATATATGTGCCATATTGGTGTGCTACACCCATTAACTCATGATTTGCATTAGGTATATCTCCTAATGCTATCCCTCCCTGCTACACCCACCGCATGACAGGCCCCAGTGTGTGATGTTCCCCTTCTTGTGCCCAAGTGTTCTCATTGTTCAATTCCCTCCTATGAGTGAGAACATGCAGTGTTTGGTTTATTGTCTTGCAATACTTTGCTGAGAATGATGGTTTCCAGATTCATCCATGTCCCTACATAGGACATGAACTCATCCTTTGTTATGGCTGCATAGTAGTTGATGGTGTATATGTGCCACATTTTCTTAATCCAGTCTATCATTGATGGACATTGATGCTTCCAAATCTTTGCTATTGTGAATAGTGCCACAATAAACATACATGTGCATGTGTCTTTATAGCAACATGATTTATAATCCTTTGGGTATATACCCAGTAATGGGATGCCTGGGTCAAATGTTATTTCTAGTTCTAGATCCTTGAGGAATTGTCACACTGTCTTCCACAATGGTTGAACTACTTTACAGTTCCACCAACAGTGTAAAAGTGTTTCTATTTCTCCACATCCTCTCCAGCACCTGTTGTTTCCTGACTTTATAATGATCACCATTCCAACTGCTGTGAGATGGTATCTCATTATGGTTTTGATTTGCATTTCTCTGATGGCGAGTGATGATGAGCATTTTATCATGTGTCTGTTGGCTGCATAAATGTCTTCTTTTGAGAAGTATCTTTTCATATCCTTCGCCCACTTTTTGATGGGGTTGTTTGTTTTTTCTCGTAAATTTGTTTGAGTTCTTTGTAGATTCTGGATATTAGCCTTTTCTCAGATGAGTAGGTTGCAAAAGTTTTCTCCCATTCTGTGGGTTGCCTGTTCACTCTGATGGTAGTTTCTTTTGCTGTGCAGAAGCCCTTTAGTTTAATTAGATCCCATTTGTTAATTTTGGCTTTTGTTGCCATTGCTTTTTGGTGTTTTGTACATGAAGTCCTTGCCCATGCCTATGTCCTGAATTGTATTGCTGAGGTTTTCTTCTAGGGTTTTTATGGTTTTAGGTCTAATATTTACGTCTTTAATCCATCTTGAATTAATTTTTGTTCAAGGTGTAAAGAAGGGATCCGGTTTCAGCTTTCTGCATATGGCTACCCAGTTTTCCCAGCACCATTTATTAAACAGGGAATTATTTCCCCATTTCTTGTTTTTGTCAGATTTGTCAAAGATCAGATGATTGTAGATGTGTGGTATTATTTCTGAGGGCTCTGTTCTGTTCCATTGGTCTATATCTCTGTTTTGGTACAAGTACCATGCTGTTTTGGTTACTGTAGCCTTGTAGTATAGTTTGAAGTCAGGTAGCTTGATGCCTCTAGCTTTGTTCTTTTTGCATAGGATAGTCTTGGCAATAAGGGCTCTTTTTTGGTTCCATATGAACGTTAAAGTAGTTTTTTTCCCCCAATTCTGTGAAGAAAGTCATTGGTAGCTTGATGTAGATGGCATTGAATCTATAAATTACCTTGGACAGTATGACCATTTTCGCAATATTGATTCTTCCTATACATGAGCATATAATGTTCTTCCATTTGTTTGTGTTCTCTTTTATTTCATTGAGCAGTGGTTTGTAGTTCTCCTTGAAAAGGTCCTTCCCATCCCTTGTAAGTTGGATTCCTAGGTATTTTATTCTCTTTGAAGCAATTGTGAATGGGAGTTCACTCATGATTTGACTCTGTGTTTGCCTGTTATTGGTGTATAAGAATGCTTGTGATTTTTCCTTATTGATTTTGTATCCTGAGACTTTGCCAAAGTTGTTTATCAGCTTAAGGAGATTTGGGGCTGACATGATGGGGTTTTCTAAATATACAATCATGTCATCTGCAAACAGGGACAATTTAACTTCCTCTTCTCCTAATTGAATACACTTTATTTCTTTCTTTTGTATGATTGCCCTGGACAGAACTTCCAACACTACATTGAATAGGAGTGGTGAGAGAGGGCATCCCTCTCTTATGCCAGTTTTCAAAGGGAATGCTTCCAGTTTTTGCCCATTCAGTATGATACTGGCTTTGGGTTTGTCATAAATAGCCCTTATGATTTTTAGATAAGTCCCATCAATATTGAATTTGTTGAGAGTTTTTAGCACGAAGGGCTGTTGAATTTTGTCAAAGGTCTTTTCTGCATCTATTGAGATAATCATGTAGTTTTTGTCTTTGGTTCTGCTTATGTGATGGATTATGTTTATTGATTTGCATATGTTGAACCAGCCTTGCATCCTGGGGATGAAGCCCACTTAATCATGGTGGATAAGCTTTTTGACATGCTGCTGGAGTCGGTTTGCCAGTATTTTATTGAGGAGTTTTGCATCCATTTTCATCAGGGATATTGGTCTAAAATTCTCTTTTTTTTGTTGTGTCTCTGCCAGACTTTGGTATCAGGATGATGCTGGCCTTATAAAATGAGTTAGGGAGGATTCCCTCTTTTTCTATTGATTGGAATAGTTTCAGAAGGAATGGTACCAGCTCTTCCTTGTACCTCTGGTAGAATTAGGCTGTGAATCAGTCTGGTCCTGGACTTTTTTTGGTTGGTAGGCTATTAATTATTGCCTCAATTTCGGAGCCTGTTATTTGTCTATTCAGGGATTCAACTTCTTCCTGGTTCAGTCTTGGGAGGGTGTAAGTGGGATCAGTGTTGATATCTCCTTTATCGTTTTTTATTGCATCTATTTGAGTCTTCTCTCTTTTCTTCTTTATTAATCCTGCTAGCAGTCTATCAATTTTGTTGATCTTTTCAAAAAATCAGCTCCTAGATTCACTGACTTTTTGAAGGGTTTTTTTTGTGTCTCTGTCTCCTTCAGTTCTGCTCTGATCTTAGTTATGTCTTGCCTTCTGCTAGCTTTTGCATGTGTTTGCTCTTGCTTCTCTAGTTCTTTTAATTGTGCACTAGGATGTTGATTTTAGATCTTTCCTGCTTTCTCTTGTGGGCATTTAAGGTGCTAGAAATTTCCCTCTACACACTGCTTCAAATGTGTCCCAGAGATTCTGGTATGTTGTGTCTTTTTTCTCATTGGTGTCAAAGAACATTTTTGTTTCTGCCTTCATTTCATTATGTACCCAGTAGTCATTCAGGAGCAGGTTGTTTAGTTTCCATGTAGTTGAGCAGTTTTGAGTGAATTTCTTAATCCTGAGTTCTAGTTTGATTGCACTGTGGTCTGAGAGATAGTTTGTTATAATTTCTGTTCTTGTACATTTGCTGAGGAGTGCTTTACTTCCTGTTATATGGTCAATTTTGGAATAAGTACGATGTGGTGCTGAGAAGAATGTATATTCTGTTGTTTTATGGTGGAAAGTTCTGTAGATGTCTATAAGGTCTGCTTGGTGCAGAGCTAAGTTCAATTCCTGGATATCCTTTTTAACTTTCTGTCTCATTGATCTGTCTAATGTTGGCAGTGGGATGTTAAAGTCTCACATTATTATTGTGTGGGAGTCTAAGTCTCTTTGTAAGTCTCTAAGGATTTGCTTTATGAATCTGGGTGCTTCTGTATTGGGTGCATATATATTTAGGATAGTTAGCTCTTCTTGTTGAATTGGTGCCTTTACCATTATGTAATGGCCTTCTTTGTCTCTTTTGATCATTGTTAGTTTAAAGTCTGTTTTATTAGAGACTAGGATTGCAACCCCTGGCTTCTTTTGTTTTCCATTTGCTTGGTAGATCTTCCTCCATCCCTTTATTTTGAGCCTATATGTGTTTCTGCATGTGAGGTGAGTCTCCTGAATATAGCACACTGATGGGTCTTGACTCTTTATCCACTTTACCAGTCTGTATCTTTTAATTGGAACATTTAGCACATTTACATTTAAGGTTAATATTGTTATGTGTGAATTTGATCCTCTCATTATGATGTTAGCTGGTTGTTTTGCTCATTGGTTGATGCAGTTTCTTCCTAGCATCTATGGTCTTTACAATTTGGCATGTTTTTGCGGTGGCTGGTACCAATTTTTCCTTTCCATATTTAGTGCTTCCTTCAGGACCTCTTGTAGGGCAGGCCTCGTGTTGACAAAATCTCTCAGCATTGGCTTGTCTGTAAAGGATTTTATTTCTCCTTCACTTATGAAGCTTAGTTTGGCTGGATATGAAATTCTTGGTTGAAAATTCTTTTCTTTAAGAATGCTGAATATTGGCCCCCACTCTCTTCTGACTTGCAGAGTTTCTGCTGAGAGGTCCGTTGTTAGTCTGATGGGCTTCCCTTTGTGGGTAACCTGACTTTTCTCTCTGACTGTCGTTAACATTTTTTCCTTCATTTCAACTTTGGTGATTCTGACAATTATGTGTCTTGGAGTTGCTTTTCTTGAGGCGTATCTTTGTGGCATTCTCTGTATTTCCTGAATTTGAATGATGGCCTGCCTTGCTAGGTTGGGGATATTCTCCTGTATAATATCCTGCAGAGTGTTTTCCAACTTGGTTCCATTCTCCCCACCACTTTCAGGTACACCAATCAGATGTAGATTTGGTCTTTTCACATAGTCTCATATTTCTTGGAGGCTTTGTTCTTTTCTTTTTACTCTTTTTTCTCTAAACTTCTCTTCTTGCTTTATTTCATTCATTTGATCTTCAATCACTGATACCCTTTCTTCCACTTGACCAAATTGGCTAGTGAAGCTTGTGCATTCTTCATGTAGTTGTTGTGCCGTGGTTTTCAGCTCCATCAGGTCATTTAAGGACTTCTCTTCACAGGTTATTCTAGTTAGCCATTCGTCTAATCTTTTTTCAAGGGTTTTAGCTTCTTTGCAATGGGTTCGAACTTCCTCCTTTAGCCCGGAGATGTTTGATCGTCTGAAGATTTCTTCTGTCAACTCGTCAGTCATTCTTCGTCCAGCTTTGTTCCGTTGCTGGCGAGGAGCTGCATTCCTTTGGAGGGGCAGAGGCACTCCAATTTTCAGAATTTTCAGCTTTTCTGCTCTGTTTTTTCCCCAGCTTTGTGGTTTTATCTACCTTTGGTCTTTGGTCATGGTGACATACAGATGGAGTTTTGGTGTGGATGTCCTTTCTGTTTGTTAGTTTTCCTTCTAACAGTCAGGACCCTCAGCTGCAGATCTTTTGGAGTTTGCTGGAGGTTCATTTCAGACCCTGTTTGCCTGGGTATCAGCAGCGAAGACTGCAGAACAGCTAATATTGCTGAAGAGTAAATGCTGCTGCCTGATCGTTCCTCTGAAAGCTTCATCTCAGAGGGGTACCCAGCCTTGTGAGGTGTCAGTCTGCTGCTACTGGGGGTTGCCTCCCAGTTAGGCTAGTCGGGGGTTAGGGACCCACTTGAGGAGGCAGTCTGTCTGTTCTTAGATCTCAAACTCCTTGCTGGGAGAACCACTGCTCTCTTCAAAGCTGTCATACAGGGACATTTAAGTCTGCAGAGGTTTCTGCTGCCCTTTGTTCGTCTATGCCCCACCCCCAGAGGTGGAGTCTACAAAAGCAGGCAGGCCTCCCTGAGCTGCAGTGGGCTCCACCCAGTTCTAGCTTCCTGGCTGCTTTGTTTACCTACTCAAGCTTCAGCAATGGCGGGTGCCCCTCTGCCAGCCTCGCTGCTGCATGGCAGTTCCATCTCAGACTGCTGTGCTATCAATGAGCGAGGGTCCGTGGGCATGGGACCCTCTGAGCCCCGCACGGGATGTAATTTCCTGGTGTGCCCTTTACTAAGATCGTTGGAAAAGTGCAGTGTTAGGGTGGGAGTGACTTGATTTTCCAGGTGCCATCTGTCACAGCTTCCCTTGGCTAGGAAAAGGAATTCCCTGACCCCTTGTGCTTTGGGGTGAGGCAATGCCTCGCCCTGCTTCGGCCCTTGCTCGGTGGGCTGCACCAACTGTCCTCCCCACACTGTCCGACAAGCACCAGTGAGATGAACCCAGTACCTCAGTTGGAAATGCAGAAATCACCTGTCTTCTGCTCACTCACGCTGGAAGCTATAGATTGGAGCTGTTCCTATTCAGCCATCTTGGAACCGCCCCGAGTTATGTTCTTTCAATACCTAGTTCATTAAGAGTTTCTAGCATGAAAGTGTGTTGAATTTTATTGAAAACCTTTTCTTTGTCTGTCTTGTAAGGCAGGTCTATGGGTGGTGAATTTTCTCAGTTTTCGTTCTCCTGGGAAAGATTTTGTCTATTTGTAAAGGATAATTTTTATCATGGTATAGTATTATTGGTTGGAAAGGTTTATTTCTTATAGTATTTTGAATATGTCATTCCATGCGTTTTTTTTTTGTTTGTTTTGTTTTGTTTTGTTTTTTTAACAGAGTCACTCTTGTCACCCAGGCTGGAGTGCAATGGCATGATCTTGGCTCACTGCAGCCTCTGCCTCCCAGGTTCAAGAGATTCTCCTGCCTCAACCTCCTGAGTACCTGGGATTACAGGCACGCACCACCATGCCTGGGTAATTTTTGTCTTTTTAGTTGAGATGTGTTTTTGCCATGTTGTCCAGGCTGGTCTTGAACACCTGACGTCAGGTGATCCACCCGCCTCGTCCTCCCAAAGTGTTGGGATTACAGGCGTGAGCCACCACGCCTGGTTGACATGCCACTCTTTCCTCACCTGATAGTATTTTCTGGGAAACCCAATGATCATATTAGGAGGATTTCAGTATATGTGATGAGTAGCTTTTCTCTTCCTGTTTTTAAAATTCATTGTCCTAGATTTTTGAAAATTTAGTTATATAATGTCTCAGCATAGCATTTTTGTATTGATTCTATTTTTGATCCTTTGAGTTCTTGAATCTGTATGTTTATAATTCTTTCAAGATTTGTGAAGTTTTTAGCTATTTCGTTTTTACATAAGATTTCTGCATTTTTCTATGTCTCTTACTCTTGAACTTCTATAATGTGGATATTAGTTTGTTTGATTGTGTCCAATACAACACATAGGCTTTCTTTATTCTTTAACGTTCTTTTTCTCCTCTGACTGACAGAATTCACAGATTCTTTCTTCTGCTTCATTGAGTCTGCTGCTGAAACTCTATATTGTTTTTCTTTTAATTAATTGTATTTTTCAGTTGTATCACTTTTGCTCAGTTTTTAAATAATTCCTGTTTCTTCATTAAATTTTGTTTTGTTAATATATTGTTTTCTTTATTTTTGCTGTTGTCTGTGTTCTGTTGTCGTTTGCTGAGAATTTTATAAAACAATAATTATTTTACATTATTTTCCAGGCAATTCATAGATCTCCATTTCTTTGGGATTGGTTCATGGCGATTTATTGTATTCCACGGGTTGTGCTGTTTTCTTGACTTTTCATATTGCATGTAGCCGTGCATTGATATCCATGCATTTATGTAATCATCTATTTCACATTTTAGAAACTTTTGCTTTGGTGGGGAAAGACCTTCACTTACATATTAATTCAAGTGTTGTTATTTGGGTGGTGTGAAATTCCTCTGGGTTTGGTGGGGAGGGGCACAGCAGCATGGATTCCAGGCTGTCCCACCAGCTAGGGTCCGTATTGGCAAAAACTGCAAAGATATTCAGTGGTGAAAGCTCTGAATGTCCTCTGCAGCAGCAAAGACTGCGGGAGTACTTGGTTGCAAATGTTCTCTTTTTCTCCACTAGAGATCTCTGCCTAGGATATCCCTCTTGGTGCCAACATGTGCCATGCTGGTGGATGGACTGACACAGATAGAATGCTTCCAATGTTCCTCTATGTAGTCATCTTTCATTTTTGTGATCCATTTTGTTGCTGCAGCTTAATTTTACTCTGAATGTGTTAGATTTATTTCTGTTAACAGGTTGTTATTAAGTTGTCATTTTGTGAGAGAATAAAGGCTGGGATCTTCTAGTCTGCCATCTCGCTGATGTTACTCCCCGTGTGTCTGTTCCAACTCTATATTCAATGACATCACTTTGATAGGTTGAAATAATCCACAATGCAATATTGACACCACATAAATTGCAAAACACTACAAATCAACATCCTGTACCTCCATTCCTTTGCTGTATGCCAGTTGTGAGTAACCATTTACCTGAACATCACTGCCCATATATTTCTGATTGCTCCTTTTCAATTTCTTGTTCGTCTTCATCTTTTTCCACCAGATCTCTCAGTTAATTTATACAACTCTGGCATTGCCCTCTTTCCTAGTTTTGTTTTTATATTAGAACCTCAACCTAATGCCATGACTTTATATACAATTTATAAGCCGAAGAAAGCAAATTTAAATAGATATAGAGATATATTTATATCAACATACAGAGATATAAGTATATAGATAATAGATATATAGACATATATTTCCAACTCAGCTTTCTCAAGCATAATATCTAGCAGCTTGGGAAATGAGTGTTAGATGGTGAATGATGCATTATAGTGTCCACTTTAGTGTTCCTTGGATATGCTAGGTTTCTTCCCATATCTAAGCCTTCAAATTTGCTTTTTATTTTCATTTTTATTATTTTTTAAAATTTAGAAGCAGTGTTTCATTCTGTCACCTAGGCTGGAGTTCAGTGGCATGATCACAGCTTACTGCAGTCTCGAACTCCTAAGCTCCAATGATCCTACTGCCTCAGCCTCCCAAGTAACTGGAACTATAGGTATGTGCCACCACACCTGGATATCTTTTTTTTTTTTTTATTTGAAGAGATCAAGTCTCACTATATTGCCTAGACTTATCTCAAACTTCTGGTCTCAAGTAATCCTGCTGTCTCCACCTCCCAAACTGTGGGGAATGCAAGCATGAGCCACCGCACCTAGCTGCTTTTTACTTTTTATAAAAGTTTTTCCGTAGATCTCTATATAGTTAATTTCTTCACATCTTAAATATCCTTCAGAAAAGATGTAATGCATTTCTTTACCTTCCTGAGAGCCAGCTCCTCTTCATCCTCCTCATTTTTTTGATATGTTCTTTAAATATGTTTATAATTAGCTTTGCAATGTTATTTTTTTTGATGATTTCTTACAATGAAGTATAGAAACTTTGTGACTTATAGAAACTTTATAACTTGTTTACTGTATCATTCCAATATCTAGATGAGTCCCTGGAAATGTTAAGAACTCATAACAATGTATTGTGCAACTAATATATTGCACCACTATACAAGTATTTGCTTAATACTTCTATTGCTTCCCAATATAGGAATAAATCCCTTTTATTATTTTTGGAAAAGAAAATTAAGTGCATTGTCATTGAACTGTGTACCAGAGTAACAGCTGTGACATCATCAGGGCAATTTTAAACAATATTTTGATAATAATAGTGGGTGTTACTACTCTAGATTTCTTCAATTCACATATCACATAATTGATATTCAGTGAAATATCAATTATGCTTATGAAAAGTTATATACTATGAATTTACAGAAAGGAAAAAACCTCCTAGTAAGTACAGTCCTCATCTCAAAGATTATTTTCTTTCATTGCTTTGATTTCTGATAAAATTTATGTTTAACCATTGAATTGGACTCCTGAGACAAAGTTATAATTTATTTGATAAAATTTATGAAACAATTTCAATCTCATAGCCTTTCTTTGCCAGTTAGCTATACATTTTACATGAGGTAACAGGAATTGTTTCAGAGTATTGGAGAATACTTTAATCAGGTAATGGTTATAGATTTATACTAACAGAAATACAGTTAGTGTTTGAATAGCCGGATATTTTCTAACTGCTGTTATTGCCTTGAGACTAGCATAGCTTGAAGTAGTTATCAGCCATTCAAATTGTTTCATTTGCTTTTGCCATGCTCCATTTGGTATCGTGCTACAAGGTTACACATATTCAACTTGTAAATATGCCATTTATGTCTTCAAAAAAAAAAAAAAAAAAACTGAACTCTTATGAAGGTTTCCTCCAGGGAGGGAGAAAGAACTACGGCACGACACATTCATAAGCATGTAGCCTCTACAATACTATACCAATTATATGACTATCTGAATATATTATTTTTTCATTATATCAGGGAAACCTTCATTTGCTACAAACAAAAGAAAGAAAAGACCTTGGTATTCCCTACTGGCACATATATGAAATGTCTTAGTAGCTAGGTTTTAAGACAGAATGCTTTTCAACTGAAAGATAAAATATGGAATGAACAAGAGTATCATACAAGCATTCAATTCCTGATTCAATATATTCAGAGTAGGATGGAACTATTGACAAAATACTAGATTTTAAATAATTTTAAATGCTATTCTGTACATTATGTATATTATCATCCTGTTTCTGTTACTAGGAATAATGAGAAGCTCAAGAAAACTTTAGAATTCTACAGGCCAAAAATCATCTTACAATAGGTATAATTTAGAACACATTGAAACAATAAATTACAAAAAAAGACATCAAGTGAGTGTAATTTCATGTTCTCGATGGGAGGTTTTATTTTAAGGCTATTAGGTAAATAATTCCTCGTAAAATTATTTAATATCCATAAATATTTCATAATTCCATTTTAGCATGTGATGACTTCTAGTACCATTTAAATTTAAGATGTTAGAATAAAAATATCTTCTTATAGCTAAACAATGAATAATTTAAAATTTAGAGATATTCGTTTTTTTTCTGTCAGAATTAATTCTGTAATTCTATTTATTGGTTTTATTTGCTTGTTTGTTTATTATTTATGTATTTGATGCAGGCTCTTCCTCTGTTGCCGAAGCTGGAGTGCATTAGCACAATCATGGCTCACTGCAGGCTCAACTTTCCGGGTTCGAGCTATTTTCCCACCTCAGCTTCCCAAGCAGCTGGGACCACAGGGATATGCCCAGATGCCTGGCTGTTTTTTATTATTTTTTATAGAAATGGGGCCTCTCTGTCGTGCCCAGGATGGTCTTGAGCTCCTGGACTTAAGCAATCCTCCTGCCTTAGACTTCCAAAGTGTTGGGATTACAGACATGAGCCACTGCGCTTGACCAGTAATTTTATTTAGGGAAAAAAATTCATTTATGCCTATGTTACGAAAAGCCAGATAAAGATTTGGATTTGTGAAAGCTTTTGTTCTTCAACAACTATAATAGTTTATATACATCTATGAAGGCTTGGGATATGTTGCTGTGAGGACTGAATATTTGAAGCTTACCACCATTTTTTCAGCAAAAATTGACTATGTCACATTTTCATGCTCCATCAAAATGAGACTGTTTAAAAGCATCACACTGATATCAGGTCTTTCCTCTGAGTTTTTGGTTCATTAGGTAAAATGATACAACTTTTAACTATTATTCAGTGACCTATGTGAGAAGGTAGTGTGTGTCTACTTCTTCTTTTCCAGTATGCTGTCTTAATGGTTACTACAAGCATATAAGTAAGCCATTGATTTAGATGTCATTTTTTAAAATACATTTAATTTTCTTTGTAATTCTTTAACCTGTGGATTGATCAAAAGTAGAAATAGGTATTAGCTTTTGTATTAGGCTTTTATCTCTAGAAAAATACTGTTTATATTATCCTAATCTTGAAAAATACATGAGTTTTAATACCTTTTAAACATAGTTTAGTTCACAAGATTGGAAACCATTAGTGCTTCTTTTAAATTAAATATATAAAGACACCTGTCAATCTTATAAAATAAGTATGGTGTTGAAAAGTCACTCAAATTGAGATAATTGCTAATTAAAAATAAAGTTTAATTCTGATTATGATAGATATATTATGAGGGTAGTCATCCAAATAATTTATATTCTGTTAATATCACAACTTATCATAAGCAACATTTCTTCATATGACTGCCAATTATAATTGATTTGAATTCCTGCCTTTGCAGGCATCTTAAAAATCATTCTATCACAATTATCCTCTATCTCTACACCAAACAATTAGAAAATAAATTATACTGAGGTAAAATAGTGTTTTAATTCATCACAATATCCTACAATTCTCTTGCATTAAAGTATTGTGGGTATAGAATATAATAAGATAAATAAATCAAAGTACTACTGGAGAATCCACAGTTAAACATATAATATTCTAAATGTAATAAAAGTTATATTTACTACTTTTATTGTTAAAATTAAATTAATTAGAAATTTTTAGTTATTATTTTAGATTTGCAGGTACATATTCAGGTTTGTTACATGGATATATTGCACAATGGATATATGGATATATTGCATAATGGTGGTGTTGGAGTTTCTAGTATACCCATCACCCAAACAGTAAACTTTGTACCCTATAGGTGATTTTTCAGCTCTCATTACCTTCACACCCTTCTCCCTTCTGGAGTCCCCAGTAAAAGTTTTTTCTAGGTACTTATTATACTTTCTTGAACCTACTTTATTTTATTTGACAACTATGACAAATATGCATGGTCAGTATAAGAATGACTTTTTATTTAAAACTTTCAAAAAGCCAGATGAAATACCTGAAAAAGGACAGAAAGAGAGAAGAGAAAGAGACAATGAAAGAAGGAAGGAAGGAAGGAAGGAAGGAAGGAAGGAAGGAAGGAAGGAAGGAAGGAAGGAAGGAAGGAAGGAAGGAAAAAGAAAGAAGAAAGAGAAAAAAGGAAAGAAAGAAAAAAGAAAGGAAAGAAAGAAAGAAAGAGAAAGAAAGAAAAAGAAAGAAAGAGAGATAAAGAAAGAATGAAGGGGGTACAACACTGGCTCTTACTACTCTAATCTTTTGGGAGTAAGTTTTCCTTTAGGTGTATCTTAATAAAAAGACTCATATTTTGGCATCTGTTGCCTAAACTAGAATAATGCCTGGTACATAGTAAGTGTATTAGGTCACTCATGCATTGTTATGAGGAAACATCCAACACTGGGTGATTCATTTTTTTAATAGGTTTAATTGGCTGACAGTTCTGCAGACTCTACCAGCATTGCAACAGCATCACTTGGCTTCTGGGAAGGCCTCAGTGAACTTTTACTCACTGCAGAAGATGAAGTTGGAGCAGGCACACCGCATGGCAAAAGCAGGACCACAAGAGAGAGTGGGAGGAAGTGCCACACACTTTTAAATGACAAGATGTTAAACAAAACTCACTGTCAGAAGGACAGCACCAAGGGGGTGATACTAAACCATTTATGAAAAATCCACCCCCATGAGCTAAACACCTCCCACCAGGCCCCATCTCCAACACTGGGGATTACAATCCAACATGAGATTTGGGTGGGGGCACAGATCCAAACCATATCAATAGGTATATCTGTTTCTTATTATATTTCTCTCTGGGTCAGTGGTGATCTTAGTCACTACTAAGTCACATTGCTTTTGAATACATTATCATAAATCTTTCAAAAAAAAAAAAGAAAGAAAGAAAACACTTTGAGGGCTCCATTTGAGAAAATAAATAATAAAGGCAATGTTGTCTCTGAAAATTGATATTCCAAAAGTTCACACATCTAGAAATGGAGTTTGGATTTAAAAGCATCATTTTCTCCCACTAAAGCTTGTTTTTAAAACTATTTAGCTATATTGCTTGTTCTATTAGGGGAATGGCATACAATATCTGGTGTGTGTATAAATAGTGTCTGTATTTCTACAATAAGAAACCTGGCTATGGCAAACAGATATATAAAGCTTTAAAACAACTTAAGCCCTTTTCATTTACTAGCTGATGACTTCAGGATAAGGATGTACTTTAAAATGAAAATGTTTCTGGGAAAGAAGACATTCTCACTATTATTACACATGAAATCCTGATAGTAAAATAAACCTTTATATATACATGAAAGAGAGAGAGAGAGGCTAAGAAAGGTGATTTGAGTCAGTCAACCAAAATAGAAATGGTTAAAGAAGAACAATAGAAATAAACAACAACAAAGAGTGTAAGCTATGAATTTCAAAGCACCTAAACTCCAACTTTGATTCTATTACTTACAGGTTTTGTAATTGAGGCATGTGAGATACATTCTATTAATATTCAATGTTTCTCAGTAGTAAATATGAATTGACAAAAAAAAAGTGACCTCAAATTCAATGGATTAAACATGTTTATGTAATCACAGTTCCTCATATGAAGTACTAGAGAATTAAAAGTTAGTTTTTTCCCCTCATACAATTATCCTTTTATTCCAATTTCTTCATATAGCATTATTGCTAGCTTACTAATCATGCCCCTTTGGAAGCTGCATCTAATGTGTGATAATTACCGAAAGTTATATAAGCTGCAAGTTCAAAATATGAAAGTTGTCAGGTAATGGAGGTAAAAGACAGAGGTATGTCTTAACATTGTAATGTTGATGTTCCCAAACAATTTACTTGGCATTAGTGAAATACTGTACTTATAAATGAAGTTTATATATACATTGCCTTCCTTTGTGTTGACAGCCAAATACATTTTGATTTGTAAAATGCCTTAGCTAATTAATTTCATCGGTATGGTTATCATTTATTTAGCAATGAAAACAAATAATATATCTCTATTACTTCTTTGTGTCAAATGCATTATCAACATTTCACAGGAATAAAGCTAAAGAGTACAGTGGTTTATGGATGATGGAAGATGGCACATATATTTCCCACAAAGTAAGGTCTGATAATTTTCTTAAGATGCTTTTTTTGGCTTCAAATGTAACTCACACAAAATAATTGAGGACAATAAAAATAATTGAACTTATTAGGAAGTTGGCATGACTATGAAATCACAGAAAGCAGAAAATAGCTATCAAATTAAATTCAGATCTAAGATTACTTAATTCCACAGAAAACAAGGTTACAGGAAGTATAAAGAAAATATCTATCTTTAACAAATAAAAAAAGTTTAGAGCTTACGACTTATAACAGTTTACATTCCTTTGTAACTTTATTCATATTCCTTCTAATTTTATTAGAATTTTGAAAACTTATATGAAATAGTGAGTCTAGAAGTCCAAGGTAATAACGTTCTAAAACAATTTATGAAAGAAAAATGACCACAAGCAAGGCAAGCATTCTTATAAAATAAATATAATTCTCACTTACTAAAATTAATGAAGATGTGATCAAAATTAGAAATAAGATCTTTACCAAATGCCAGAACAAAAACTATTTTACCAAAAAGAAGATGAAATAATCAAAGCACTTAAAACTGACAGCTAGAACATCAAATAAAATGAGTTGCTAGTTTAAGTAGAGTAGCCTTTGTTATACAATATAGTTTGATGATTTGAAGTTGTCAAAAAAATAGTACTTGAAAATATTCCCTGTGCTCACTGAGAAAGGTGAATCATCAGATTGTATAGGAACATCAAAAAGTAGATGAGAAGGAACATGGGAATGTCACTGGCATGCTCATAAATGGAAAGAGCAGAAAGCTTTTGAAGGCTTAAGGACATAAGAATAAAATGAGATCTAACAGGGTAGGTCAAAGCACTGTACTGAAAGATGTTCCCAGCCAGAAAAATCATTTCCAGGTGATTTTTATTTTTATCAAATCAAGTCAATACATGAAACGAGATAACATCCATTACTTCTTTTTTTAAAAACAGTTCTCACTAGTTTAAAGGTATAGTTCATGAATGTTCACACGTGGTTGAAAGCTATTTGTTATCTGGGCATGCAAAACAAGAAATACGTTAGATGTACTGCTTGTGGAAACAAATAGAATAAATATACCATTCTAAATATTGTTATTAAAATGTATTAACATTATAACATGTGCATCTTTGAGTGTGGATTGTAAAGTATTCAATACTTAGTGTTAACATTTTAGCAGTTTAATGCTTTGAGCTGTTCTCAGTGCACTTTAAAACCTATAAATATAAATATGGATGTATAAAATCTTTACTAGTGCATTGCAGTAAGATTTTGTTTCACTTTGAATTAGCAAATATTATTGAAACTCTTAGTTATAAAATTAGTTTTGATTATACGTTGGTATTTTTGCTAAGATTGAACAAATATTGACCCTGTAATTGCTGTCATAACACTTAGTCTTGGGAATACATCACTGAAAAATAAAAAGATACGTGATATCTTGCCATCATTAAGTTTACCATCTAACAAAGAAAAAAAAATTCAGAGCTAATGATGGCCCATATTTATTAATACACATACCTATTTTCCTGAGTTAGAGAGTCTATCTCAGTGAAGCATCCACCCTTTTCCATGAAATATTTAATTTAGTATTGGCTGTGTTCAATTTTAAACCTCAAGACCATTTTAAAATATATGACATGGGAGCAAGATGGCCGAATAGGAGCAGCTTCAGTCTTCAACTCCCAGCGCCAGCGACACAGAAGACCAGTGATTTCGGCATTTTCAACTGAGGTACTGGGTTCATCTCACTGGGGAGTGCCGGACGATCGGTACTGGTCAGCTGCTGCAGCCCGACCAGCGAGAGCTGAAGCAGGGCGAGGCATTGCCTCACCTGAGAAGC